>NC_139715.1:17364803-17462303 GCF_964188405.1 Protomyctophum parallelum | reverse complement strand
CCCCCTGGCCAGCCTGATGGAGGGGAAAGGAACTGGTTGGAATAACGTGTTCCTTCCACGTGCTTTTGATTGATTGATTGAAATATTTATTAACAGTTTGTAGAATTTACAGTACATTTTAAGCACAAACTCAATACAAAGACTGTCAACTGTGAGTGGACGACCCAATTAAGCATTACACTTGTTTACAACAGGGTCCACGTCCAACCAGGGAAACCCCCCCCCGTGTCAGGTGTAAAGGAGCGACTTGGACACTCGTTCAAGTCCGTTGCTCTCCCCAGGTTGGCGGAGGGTGTGTAGAGACCAGGATCACATTAGATAATTGACACAGGGGTGAAAAATGGGTTACAAAATCGTGGGATGATAATTATTAGGAAAAATAAGTTGATTCTATCAAGGTTCAGCCATACAGTATGTTACTGTATATAAATAGCTTGTATGCATTATAGAAGGAGCCGGCCCATTAAGGTTTTTTTTTAAATAAATAAACTAACCCTTTATTCCACCTCATGTCCCTCAGGCTGGCTGACTCTGGTCTCCTGGATGCTGACTGTGCCTTTGTTGTCCCAGCCCTAGTCCTTATAGGACATTGACTGTTTTAAGTACAGGCTCTGGCAGCATTGAAAACCTTATCAATAATTTCTTGTCAGGCTATATATGTTTTCCGCTATACTTCCCCTCTATATGTGCATCCAATGCATGGCTTTTGAAGATTGTCATATGGCAGCCAAGTCTATGGGATTTGTAATGTTTGCTTAGAGCACTTGTTACATAAATCGAAGTCTATGGACAGGATATTACAATGGTTGTTTAGAGCACTTAACCCATTCTGGGCGGGAACCCCTTTTGGTGTTTTAACTAAGCATTATCTTAAACTTTAGCTATTTTTGAAAAATCGTGAAAATGTGGCACAAATCTTTGAATATATATTCTTTCAGAAGACTTTTTTTTTATTTCGACGTCAGGCCTAAATGGGTTAAATCGTTTGCTAGCCAAATAAATGACAATGTAAGACGTCATGTGGCCGATATGCACCAAGTCTCTGTACGGCCGGTCTGTAATCCACGTGACTCGAGAACTGTTCGTCCCACCGACAAAAGGCCTCTGCCTGTTCTTGACATATTTGGGCACGCCTGACACAGAACTCCATATGTACGTGTGAGTGTACAATAAGTCACACCCCCACAGTGCCCGGTGTCGAGTCGGTCGGACCCCCAGAACCGCCACAAAAGGCCACTGGTCGGGAGGGCTCTGGACAGGCCCCCATGGCTAGGCTCCATATATGGAGCTGGCCTGTACTGACATCACAACACTCCATATTTGGGCATGCCTGACACAGAACTCCACATATATAGTAGGAATAAAGGGACACAGAGAGACGGATACAGTAACAGAAATATCCATATATGGGCATAAAAGGGACAGATGGGTGGAACGGGTACTCTGACACGGAAATAAAAGTGATGGACGGGTCAAACGAAGGGGGAGTAATATGGGCTCTAATTGTAGTGATTGTATTTACATAATCACCTGCATGCATTTACAACTTGCATCGTTCCAAGTAGGCCAGTGCCGCCATACTGTAACATTTCACACAAGTGGGATTTCTTTTTTTAAACCAGTTCCCGACACAGTTTTCAGTCACAACAACAATGAAACTTTCGCTTCAAGCATGACAAGCTTTTTGCTGTGACTTACTCACACCGAGGCCTCTAACTCGGCATGACATTTATGTCTAGTCGTGTCAAACGGATTCATAAAGCACATAAAAATACAATACAAACTGATGTAAACAACAAGAGACACAATTCGCAGACATCAATAAGCAACACATGGGAATACCATCACGGCACAGGAGAACAATGGCATAGCGAAGAGCTCTCCCAATCTCTGCAGATAAACATGCATAACTGAAGAAAGGAAAAATAGGAAAGAAGGAAGAAAAGACACACACGCGCGCACTTGACTTCAAGTCAAATGTGGCTCTGGTCAGGCTCTGCCAGTGGGCCTAATGAGGCCAAGTCCCCTCACCTGTGCAATTTCCAGCCTCTGCCTCAGCCAATTGATTCCCCACACCTGCCAATAATTGATCACTTAACCAGGCCACTTTTCACAGTCAGTTTGCCCTCTTCAGACACAGGCAGACAGGCAGTTACAGAGATCTCCATATGGGCACAAAGGGACACAGACATATTTAAAATGGGTGCTATATGAGAACGGGGTTATTAAGTTCCCAAGTTCCATCGTTCCCAAGTGTAGGCGGGTGGCCGACGGGCACGTACAGGTCTAGTCTTCATAAAGATAGAGGGTGTTGTACACTGTTATATCACATCAACTATATACTCTTGATAAAACATTGGGACTTTAGTGGTAGTTTTATAGATATGAATAAAGCATGAGGTAAAGAGAGCGAGATACTCATCCACTCCATGAACTTGGAGCTACTGTATGAAATCTGAATGCAGCTCACATCCCAATGCAACACATCATGCTAACGCTGTTTCTCTGTCTCTGATGTGTCCCTTTCTTTGAAGCTCTCCACGCCTCTGGGGCTTTACCTTTTTGAAAGAACACCTTCTTTCTTGACTCTGTGCATGCAAAGTGTATATATATATATATATATATATATATATATATTGCAGAGTCCCCGGAACATCCAGACCCCCAGGAACACGCCCAGTTGACCGACCTGGTTCCGGCGAGCCGCCCCGTGTCCGAAATGGTTGAGAAATGACAGTTACCGTGTGGGGGTCCCCAAGGTGGTCACTGTACTGTACTGTACTGTACTGTACTGTACTGTACTGTACTGTACTGTACTGTACTGTACTGTACTGTACTGTACTGTACTGTACTGTACTGTACTGTACTGTACTGTACTGTACTGTACTGTACTGTACTGTACTGTACTGTCACAACCGAGGGGGGGGGGGGGTCGGTGGCCAATTACAGTACATATTTTGGGTGGTCCTTGACATGAAAATGTTGGCGAACGATTGACATAGAAACATACAGTAGGTTTTTCAGATTGTCCTCGGGTCTAAATGGGCTAATCCGGGCCTGCTTTCTTGTTAAACATTTGAGTTCATTTAGCTGAATTTGTACTGCACCAACTTTTGTACTTTCCAACTTCTCCAACTTTCCATGTGACTGACTGTGCCACTGGGATTCCTTTTTATGCATTTCTCTCCTTTTGAAGTCCTCCGTCTTTCAGCGTTTGCCTCTTCTTGCGTTGTTTACAGTGGGCCGAGTGCACCGGCGTGCATTCTTAAAACTGCCGAGAGCCGAGCATATTGTATGTGAAGCTAAAAAAAATATTCTGAGCTAAGTGTATACACTTTGAATATTTGAGCTGTAAAACATGTGGTGGTGTGCGTCCGCATCTGCCGACTGCCGTTAGCTGGACACGCACGGTCTGTTTTTGACCCAACTGCTCATCAACTGGCTATAGGTGGCTGCACGCCAACTCTTTGGTGTGTGCGTGTGTGTGTGTGTGTGTGTGTGTGTGCACGTGTGTGCGTGCAAGAGAGATTTAACACCCTGCCCCCAACCGAAATAACCCATACGCTATCTGATCCGGCGGGTCGTATAATACTCACACCAAGGTCGAACGAGTTTGGGATGGAAAAAGTAAAGTTTTGTTGCTGACGGAGATAGTTTGATGAAATGATGTTCGCTGAAGCAAATAGAACCATGTCTGTGGTGCCACGCAGGTGAACGCTTAGAGAGATGACCTCACCTATACGAAATGGCAGCTCTACAGTAGCTGCCAAGTGTACCTCTTTAGTTTGACGTCTTTCTCTCCCTGTCCTAGAGTCTAGGATGGGACCCAGACTGTTGAGTCTACTGGCAAAGAATTACCGGTACCTCATCAATTGACAATCAGGACAAATGTAGATTGTGGGGAGTCACGCTGGGACAATAAATTGAGCAGCTGATTAAATCCTCTATTGAGGAATACGCTGCTTGATTTGTTGGATCGTATAATGGGGCGGAACTTGAACTGAAAAGACATGGCTGCGGATTTCTTTATTACCAGTTAGGGTGGTTCTCAAAACAGTTTGATACACATTAGGCCAATAAGGGCCACTCATAATTCGGATAGTCTACAAATTGAACCAAAGACACCGGTATAGGGTTCATTTGGTTCACTCTCAGAGCCCTATCTTGCCTAAACCTTCTTCCAAAACGTATTAGGAATTTCAAATTTACGAGCTACAAGCTCACAACGTGTCGATGTAGATTGGCTATTTTCACTCACTTAAAATGTCTTCCAAAATAGTGAAAGATATCTTATCTTAGGTTTAGGCATAAGGGGTATAAGACGGCGTGCACGACAGTGTTGCAAATCTTTGAAGTGATTCAGTATCAGTCATTTAGCTGGAGACCCCCTGAAACCAGGGGTCCTCTGATCCCACTTTGAAAACCTGTACGTGCCCGTCACAGTCAGCCACCGGCCTACTTAATGATATACGTTGTCATGGCACCCGTTTTAACTGTCAGCCGGTTGCGTGTCCCACACGGAGATCTGTGTATGTGCCTGTGTGTGAAGACTGCAAACTGAAAAGTGTACTTGGCAATCAATTCGGCCCACTGGCAGAGCCTGATTGGTTGAGTCTCAATTGGCTGAGGCAGAGGCTGGAAATTGCACAGGTGAAAGGAGTTGGCCTCATTAGGCCCACTGGCAGAGCCTGGCCCAGGTGAAAGGAGTTGGCCTCATTAGGCCCACTGGCAGAGCCTGACCAGAGCCAATGTGGTGGTTCTGGAGAACTGTGGGTCCGACCGACTCTATACCGGGCACTGCACTCCCTGCGGGGGTGTGGATCGCGTGTGTCGAATGTGAAGTCGGTGGGTCAAACGGTTCTCGGTTACGTGCATTACATACACGCACGCACACACACACGCACGACGCAGAGACGTGGCGCATTTATCGTAGGATACTTGTGATGTGGCAAGAAACTTGAAGTTGAAAGCACACGTTCATAATGTGCATGCATATTCGCATGTGCAATATGTACACACACTTATGCACGCAGGCACACGCACAATCGGTAGTGTTATTTGCCAAGTTGT
Organism: Protomyctophum parallelum; assembly: GCF_964188405.1. NCBI lineage: Eukaryota > Metazoa > Chordata > Actinopteri > Myctophiformes > Myctophidae > Protomyctophum > Protomyctophum parallelum. The sequence continues at coordinate 17,457,233 of NC_139715.1, read as the reverse complement.
GAATATAATTCTGTGACGCCAGTTAAAGTACAGTGCCATCATTTTAATGACAAGTCTATTACGTACTTCTCAGACTCTGCTGAGAAATGTGTGACTCAGCTGCTGTCACAATGTAAACCGGAATCCTGCCTTGTATTTTATTTTATTTTATTTATCCGCTAGCTGGCACGGCAGCAGCTAGCACCAAGCGTTTTGAGGGAGGCGCTCAACAGCAGCTTATCCCTTTTGGGCGGGAACCCCTTTTGGTGTTAGCATTATGTTATGTTATCGTAGCGCGCCACCGAGTGGCGTGCTACGAGCTTGTAGGTCTGCTATTCTTTTAAAGTCGTGGGGGGGGTGACACGCAGTAAAGGCCGTCGGGATCGGGAGTGGAACCAGCAGCACTCTGCCAGACTGGATTACCGGCCAAGGTGCCCAGACGGCTACGCCAGCTGCGTAGGATTATTCAGAAGGCACTTCTAAATCAGAAGGCACCTCATAGGTCTTAAGGTTTGATGACTGGGAGACTTTGAAAGACTTTGAAAAGTATGTCGTTCCCATTATCTTTTTCTTTTCTTCTTTTGCATGAGGTCGAGCTGACTTTACCTCTCTAGCTATCTGTGCCTGGTTGGAAGCGAACACTTGAACAGGGCTTCAAAACGCACACTTAAAAACTTTAGTTTCCACTGAGATACATACTGTACACGCATCTTGCCATCTCTCCCATCTCTCTCTCTGACACCCAGCTGTTTCTCTCCCTCTCTTTACCTGTTTCGCCCTCTCTTTCCCATCCCTCAAGCTATTTTGGTTCTCTCTCCCTCTCTCTCCATCTCTTTCCTTTCTTTGCATCCATCTTTTTGCATCTCGTGCACAATTAATTCAGTGTCTGCAACTGGAGTCACTGCGCGCTCTCTCTCTCTCTCTCTCTCTCTCTCTCTCTCTCTCTCTCTCTCTCTCTCTGGCGAACCATGATACCATCTCTCTCTCTCTCTCTCTCTCTCTCTCTCTCTCTCTCTCTCTCTCTCTCTGGCGAACCATGATACCATCTCTCTCTCTCTCTCTCTCTCTCTCTCTCTCTCTCTCTCAGCAATTTGTCCTTCCTGCCCACCACCGTGGAGAGGAGACTGGGGTTAAACCCTTCCACGGTGCCTCCAGCTTGGCCCGGGGCATGCCAAACAAACACTTATTTTTATACAAACATTGCACACGCACACAGGCTGTGCTGTGATGTAAGCGATTCCCAAAACAGTTGTTTTGAAGAGCTCTTTGCTTTTGGGTGGGCATCGCTCCTGCCACCTTTGGGTGGGCATCGCTCCTGCCACCGTGTCTTCAGCCAATCACAGCCATTGGCTGTATGCACGTATGTTGTATATACAGTATATGCCCATCCTGAGTCCTCCAAACTGCAGCCGACATGCATGCATGACTTATTCTCCGTTGCGTCTCACGAGCGGTCGCTCTCTTTGTGCGACCTGTATGACTATGCGTGATGCCAGTGACGTGGTTTAATAATGGGTCTACATGTGTTCGAGGGTGGGAAGCTGGCACGGGAGGGCGTTCTCTCTCGCTGCACCAGTGACTCGTAAAAGGTTAGTCTGTCTAGCAAGGACCAGAGCGGAGAGGGACGGTGTGTTTTTCCTGCATTCTCCTCACTGTCAGTTGAATAGAAGCAGCTGGCGGTGTGTCGGAGGAGATGTGGTTGGCTACACACTCCCCTGATATGACAGGGACCTGCATGCAAACACGGGACGAACTGACAATGACTAAATGGGCGAGGAAGAAATGAAAAAGATATGAGAGAGCGAGAGAGAGAGAGAGAAACATACCACTAGTACTGTGTGAGCACAGCGCCAACTTAAACTGGGATTTTGTGTGTGTGTGTGTGTGTGTGTGTGCGCGCGCTATACAAAAATCAAGAAGTTACAGAGCTTTTAACTCCTCTTTAAGTTGCAAACGAGCTGCTCAAATTTCAAAATGAGCAATTAGCTAATAACCATTACAAATTAATATTGTGTGTGTGTGTGTGTGTGGGGGGAGTGGGCACAAGCACAGGCCTTTCCCTCTGTTGATGAGAAGTTGTTTGATGTGGCTGCCAAGTAACCGAAAACAATTGAGCTAAAACTATGTCGGCATTCCATTCTACTGTATAGCTGGCCCCGTTTACATTGATATCACCCATCTTAATCCCCATAGCGGCACATTAATAATTATTAGCATTAGCAGCAATTAGCGCTACATTCACACATCCATGACCTGTAACAACAACAACGCTTAAACCCTGTTGTGACCGTGTGCTCACACACCTGTCACTTCCTTTTGCTTTCATCGAGGGCTGATCATTGCAGAGATCGTAGACTGTTTCCAATCTCAAAATAGTCCTTTTGTGCCATTGTTTTGTACAGATTTCTTAAAAGAAATAGCAGCTCTATGAACAAGAGCAACCTTCACAACCTGTGAAAAAATGTGGGTGTTAAAGGGGGGGAAATGGAGCTGTACACTTTATTTTACATTTTTTATTTAAGATCCCCCTCCTGTCTCCTGTCTTCTATTAAGTGATGACTGTTGTGAGAAGGCTGGTATTCCGTGGTTCCATTGACTGATACAGTACAGTAGACGAGTCCCTGAATAGTGTAAATGCCATACAGTTTGCTGGGTGTGTATAAAAGGACATGTTTGTCAGCATGTTCCACTGTGTTATCCATATAGGCTAGTCACAGTGTGATGAATAGAACATCTGGATGGAGGGACATGTTGCATTGTGCTATCCATGGGCTATAGAGTGCACAGTTTTGCCCATGTTATTCTTCTGCTTATTATGATTTTTGAGGGGAGCTATAGCCCCTCCAATATTAAGCTATTAGTGTAGATCTTTGTCTAAACACAAACATTAAATTCCCATTGACAATGAATGGAGAATTTACGCCATGTGTGTCTGAGCAAATCGACATGTTTCTTCATGATGATGTATATAGGATGATTAGAGCACACCTCACTTCACACGGGTGTGATTTGTATTATTTGGCCTCGTTTCCTAACCTTGTTGGAACCAGCGGTTCTCAGAAACCATGTCAGGGAGCCCCATGGCGGTGGACCCCCATCTGTTGAGGTTTTTGTCACATTGTAGATCAGCTATTGTAGTTGATGTGTGTGTATATATAGGCCTACACTACAGTAGGGTTCAAATGGTAAAACTGACTTTGATGCTATATTAATATGAACTGCGTGCGTGTGATCATGCAGCCTATAGTCACTTATTTTCGTAGACCTGGCTGCTGGCTTGCACAAAAGCTGAACATCTGGATGGGGAGGGGACGGACAAGTTTATCAACATGTTATCTATATTGATCGTGTTCTCCACGAGGCTATAGTGTAATGAATAGAAACATCTGCATAGAGAGGGAGAGAGGGCAAAAGTGCATGTGTGAGGGTGGTGCCAGATGGGGGAGACAAAAGCACAAGATGCCAATGTTGGACACAGATTTTGGAGATGATGTTGTTCGTTTGTGTGCATGTATCAGTGACGCACCGGTAGGGTGGTTTAATACCTACATCCTGCAAACTTTGTTTTAATCAAGGCCGGGAAAAACACACAACCTGGGTGTAGGTCAGTAGGTTATGAGAGTCAATCTGCAGGGCCCGACTAGCAAACATCAACCATTCAGACCCACCTGACCGGAGAATCACAGACTTGCAGGACTGAGTGCCAGGCTAAGGTTCAAGGTTATCTTTATTTGTCTCCCTTATGAGAAATGTATCTTGGAGACCGAGTCACAGCTGCATACAAATAACATTCCACACACTCACAGAAGGAAAAGAAAAAGAAAAAAACACCATGAAACACCAAAACATAAAAAACTGAGATATTGCACACATTCCCTTGATAAAGTGCAACTAGTCAATGAAGTGCATCTATAGTCAGTTATGGTTGCTGCCATTTAGCAATCTCTGAGCATTTTGATTGACAGAGGAACAAATGTTTAAATCTATTATAGTCACACCGTGGGGTTATCCTACCGTATGGCATTAGCTCGTACTCTTACTGAACATGTCATCAAATGGGTGCAGGTCAGAGCAGCACAACTTCACAAACTCATTCCATTTTGCACATATAAGTTGTACCTTGTTTTTCCATTAATTCTAAAATCTAGGGGCAGATTGTTGAGTGGCATTTGCAGTGCGGTGCACTACTTGATTGCCAATTTAGGTTTTGATGTACCCATGTCTTTAGTGTCTTATGGCCATGATATTTGTACAATACCTTACAAGTCAAGCACATACTGTATGTAGTCTGTAATTGTGTTCACGGAAAAGTCAACTGGCCTGAATCTCTCTCCCACCACCTTTTTCAGCTTATTGCTCATTGTGGAACTCACTCCCAGCCCACATCAGAGCTGAACCCCACCTTTGAAAAGCACACTTAAAACCCTCCTTTTCCTACATCATTCACCTCCCCCCGCTTTGTCTGCCTACCTTAGTTTCTAGTTTATAACCTTTTTAACTACCGGTAGTTTATTTTTCTAATAAAACCATTTTTTATTTTGTTCTGTAAAGCGACTTTGGGTACCTTGAAAAGCGCTATATAAATTGTATGTATTATTATTATTATAACATCCCAATGATTCCAGATTACAACACTGGTGTCTATTGATGTGTCAAAGTGTGTGCATCAGTAGATGTTTTATTTACTACCTGTGAGTGTACACATTTACACATTACAGACCTCCAAGTGTCCCTTCTGTTCCTAACTATCAAGGATTTAGCAGGGGACCCCCTAGGGAGCCCCCTCAAGTACCCCTGCGCGTGTCAAGTCGTGACTCGTGGACAGCATCTGGGGGGTATACGAACACAATGTGATTCATCTCTTTCAAACTCTTTACACATCTGTGTCTCTTGCATTTCCTCTCTCTCTCTCTCTCTCTCTCTCCCTCCATCTGTTTTTCTGTCAGTGTGAAATATTGCCTTGTCAGCTGAGCTGCCTCTGTGTAACTAGATTCAGCCCGTATACTATTGTGCTTAATACTAAAATGTGCCCTGGTTCAGTTATCCCCCAATAGGACAATCTGTTTTTCCTCTACACCCATCTATAAAATGAGGTCAATCGATACTCTTCACTAATAGTCCGGCAGCCGACAGGCTTCTTTTAAAGTGGGACATTTGGTATATACTGTAGTCTTTTTTTATTGGCCTAAAGTACTGTCTATATACATACATTCATGAATCCACTTGCTGACCGGCTGTTAGTATTGGGCAATCTTTTTTTATAGGGGTTTCTTGTGACCCTACCATTAACATCCTATGGCAGGCAAAATTGTCAAAAATGTAAACCTTTCCTTTTGCTTTAAGTAGCATGTGACATGTCAAACTAGGGGGTTTTCATGATTCTGAATCCATTCCAAGCATTAGTTTTGCACAAAAAACACTCCTTGGGCTAGAAAACGGCCATAGACGTCATGACAAATGTGATGAGGTCAGCACAAAATGTGATGAGGTCAGCACATTTGGCTATGGCTGCTTGGAATGAATTCAGAATCATGAAAAACCCCTAGTTTGACATGTCACATTCTACTTAAAGCAAAAGGAAAGTTTGACATTTTTGCCTGCCATAGGATGTTAATGGTAGGGTCACAAGAAACCCCTATAAAGAAAATTGCCCAATAGTGACAGCCGGTCAGCAAGTGGATTCATGAATGTATGTATATAGACAATCTTTTAGGCCAATAAAAAAAGACTATGCCAAATTTCCCACCCGTCCACCTCGGCTGCTGGACTAATAGCGTTACCTGTTTTGGCCACTCTACCTGTAATATATGACTTTTGTGTATAATATGGAAACATTAACCCATATCGTGTCTACAGACTGTAGTACTAAACCCATAAAACAGATGCACTACCATGGTTGCAAGTGGATTTAGGTCGAGTCTAAAAGTGTCTGTTCCCGTAACCTGCTTTCAGGTTTGTGTGTGTGACTTGCACAGGAGGTAACGTCCAAACAAAATGTGTGCTTGCCTTTTTCCCTAGTCCCTATACACAGTTATCAGAGACCAACTCTGTCCAATACATTCTGCCCACTTTCTGATTATGTAAACGGTACTGTAAATCGGAGCATATAGTAACTCAGGACTTGACTTGTTTGACTGTGCTTTCTTACTCTTAATCACTGTTTGGATTACTATACTTCAACTTGAGTCATAATTTTAAAGCAACAATACTTTTACTCTAGTACAGTTTTTGGCTATATTCCCCCCCACCACTTTCCCCGTTCTCCTCTTCTCCATCATTCTGACGTGTTCCGTTCGTGGCCATATCATATGTCTCGAGGAGGCGCGGGAGAGGAGGGAGGACGCTAAAGTCTCAATGATGACACTTATATACTGTAATATTTAATAGTCATAATTTATTGACCTGCGCGACGTAAAGTGTATATAAATAGACATTCCCAGTGTGACGCCATTGTATTATTGATATGCAGAGACGGGATGAATGTATGCAATTGTACATTATTGATAAAGGAGGGGTAGATGGAATGCGAACAAAGGGAATGCAAGGGTGTCCTCAGTGTGAAAGATGAGAGAGAGAGAGAGCTGAAGGGTGAGATAGAGAGTGAGATATACCGAGGAGAGAGTGAATGTAGGCTGCTGTACTGTATATACTTTTCTATAATTGATAACCAGGGATCATAGACATTGGATGAGAGCTAAGGGGAGGGGGGGAGGGGGACTGGAGTGTATTGGGCAGAAACACTGAGCAGCTGTGACAGGTTCACTTCTGGTCAGGGATTATTTTTGTAACCACTTAAGCCCTCCGTGGCGGACTTCGACTTTTTCGTATACGTCAAATTGTTGAAATTGGCCAATCTATACAAGCTCACGGGTTGTGAGCTTGTAGATCGAGGGGAGGGCCGGGGAGTGTATTTTCCCGGCAGCGGTAATAAGGCGCTGCCCCGCTTGGGGTACCGTACTTTCCTCCCTGAAAACTGTATTTGATCGACACGTACTCGGACCAAACCGAATGCACTGTGGTGCAGAAGCTTAGGCCTGTATACCCACTGACAATATGAATTACCAAATCAATGACAATTTCGTCAACACATAAAAACTCGACTAAAATGTCAGGAAGGGACTAGTGGACAAGATATCCAGTATAAGTCATTTTACACTTAGTTGCATGCTGAAAATACACTTATTTTCAGGAAGTGTAAAAACAGTCATTACGACGGCCCACCAAGGCCCGCCGAAATACATTTTAGTCGACTAAAGCAACTGTAGATTTAGTCGGCTAAAATCCTATGATATTTAGTTGACTAAAACTAGACTGACACCAAGACATTCCGGGTGACTAAAATTTGACTAAAACTATTCGAGAGACTATGACTGAAACTAAAATCAAAATGTGCTGCCAAAATACAACACTGAAATCAAGAGCCCAGACACATGGATTACCCCCTATAACAAATCAGACCCTCCTCCAGGTGGTCTTGAAAGGTGTGTGTGTGTGTGTGTGTGTGTGTGTGTGTGTGTGCACACACGCAGACGCCATGCCAGCGTCTCTTTCTACCGGTCTGTCTATCATATCATAATGCTCGCCGTTTCCCCTCGAAACCCTTTGATCTTTGATATCGGGTTCCATGTGTCCGTCCAGGCGGCATCTTCAGAGAGGAGGAATCGAGACGAGTGGCGGTGGCTTTAATGTCCCCCCCCCCCAAGGAGCAGGTGCAGGAAGAGAGAATATGGCAGACGGCCTGAGGGCGGAGAGCGGAGGAAAAAAGAGTGCGAAATAAAAGCTTGATAAGTGATGATGAACAGGTCGGACAGGGAAGAGACGAAGAAGTCGAGTCTATTTGACTTGGTGACCGAGAGAGAGACGCGGACTGCGGTGGCTCAATGCTGCCTGCCAGACAGACAGCACGCAACTCTGATGCGACGGTAGCAAATCAAACTCTCCTCTTAACCCATTTTGGGCTTTTAAAGTATTATGTTATACTTGATCTACAAGCTCATCAAGATCTACAAGCTCATAGCGCACCAGTGGCACGCTATGAGCTTATAGATCTGCTATTTTTCAATAGCTAAAGCATAACATAATGCTAACACCAAAAGGGGTTCCCGCCCAGAATGGGTTTAAATAACCTGGCAATTCACCCTTTGTCAAGTCCCGCCCGTGGTTGTGCCCCTCTTCGCAACCCATTGGTTGCCGTTTCGTGGTTGGACAAAAATCCTCTCTCTCCATCCACTAGTCCACTACCATTGAAATAACATGTTTTTCAGTTGCTTCGTATTGATATTCTGTCCACTCCATTCTTATTTTAATCTTGGTGTCAGTAAAAAGAAACATCACAGGTGCAGCATGGTGACTGCAGGGCATATCATGTTTGTTTTTAGTTTGTTTTTCTCCCCAAAAGATGTTTTAGAAAATTCAACATGAACAAGGCAGAACCAGGGCGGAACAAGGCAGAAAGAGCCTGCTGGTTAGTCCATCAGGGACCAATCAGAAGACTGACAAAGGTCAGCTGACTGCCACGTCATCGTATGGCGAATGAGTATGAAACATGTGTAGTACCAATCAGTTACAGTCACATTTTAGTCTAGTTTTAGTCCACTAAATATAAGATTTTAGTTGACTAAATCTACAGTTGATTTAGTCGTTTTGGCGGGTCTTGATGTCGTTGTAATGAGCCCACAACGAGCCCACAACGTGTCACAGTGCAACGCATTGTGAGCTTGTAGATCTGCTATTTTCAGCATGCAACTAATTGTAAAATGACTAATACTGGATCTCTTGTCCACTAGTCCCTTCCTAACATTTGAGTCTACCGGTAGTTTTTATTTGTTGATGAAATTGTCAGTATATTTAGTCGTCGTAACTTAGTTTTTATTTAGTTTCCATTTAGTTTTCGTTAGTGGACAATCGACGAACATTTTTCGACCTTAGTTTTAGTCGACGAAATCAACACTGGTACCAATGTAATGCGCATGAATGCGCCCATACCATAGCATAGCATGAAGCCTCTGCTGTGTATCTGACTGGACTAACTCCACGAGCATCATTTAGAATGTGTTTCTTCCCCCCCCCCCCAGGGAAGTTGATTGTGACTGATAGGGATTGAATAAGACAGGACGATACGTATAGCGTGTGTGCCATTCGTTTATTCATTCAACCGTGCATTTGTTCAATTACCGTAATCAATTTTTGTACGTTCATTCCAATAAATGGATCACGTGCAGTACATACTCCATTTCCCATTCAACCGTGATGCTTTTTTCATTTTTGTTTTTCATTTTGTTCATTAAGGAAGGAGCCAGTGTTATCCAATGAAATCATTCATTAGCTCTATATCATTCAGCTTTGCTGTTGCTTCATTCATTGATTCGTCCATTAGTTTATTCATTAACCCATTTAGACTTGATGATGATTCTACAAATGTCTTCTAAATCCTCCCAGTTTTCTGAAAAACCTCATGTTTCTATATTAGTGGTTCTCAAACTATTTCATGTCAAGGACCCCCAGAATTATTGGCCGCCAACCCCCATCTGAAAATATGTTGTTCCAAAATATGTGACCACCCCCAGAAGCAAAGATTTGAGTTAAAAACGCTGCTGCAACACCTAAAGTGGCCAGTAGAGTACAACAAAGACTAAAGTGGCACAGATTACACTACAGTACAAGCCCCGGGCGCGTTCCTGGGGGTCTGGATGTTCCATGGACCCCCACACGGACCCCCCCGTGGACCCCCACACGGTAACTCTGCATGTCATTTCTCGACCGTTTCGGACACGGACCGGCTCGCCGGAACCGGACCGCCGGCACCCTGGCTGGGCGTGTTCCTGGGTGTCTGGATGTTTCTGGGGACCCCCTGGGGACCCCCGCACAGTACACTACAATACAGTACAGAGCACAGTACAGTACAGTAACTATAACAATAAATGTATAGTTGCACCGCTCAGTTCACTCATGTGTGATTTTATATGCGTCATTGATTCATCAATCCATCCATCCATCCATCTATCCATCTATCCATCTTGGTTATTTATTGCACATGGATAGGCAAAGACCAGGCTACATGATGAAACTACTACATCAACTGCCTCCGCATATGTGTACTTGCATTACTTTACATATGTACAGTACTAGAATTTGCATTCCTTTACATAATATGTACAGTATAGGTGCATGCATTTGCATCATGTACGCACTGGTATCCATACAGTATATTTTCGCGTGCATGCGTGCATGATGATGCTTTGTGTGTGTGTGTGTGTGTGTGTGTGTGTGTGTGTGTGCGTGCTTTGTCGCTCTCCACCCTATGGTATTTACGTGTGTGTGTGTGTGTGTGAATGCATATGTGCATTTATGCATGTCGATCTTGCATGCGTGCGTTTGTGCGTGCGTGATTATAGTGTGACAGACAGGCTGCACATCAAAGAAGTTTAGCAATCAGCCTCAAGAGTGATTACCTTCCCCCCTATTACTTCCAACTGTCTCTCTATCTCTCTCTCTCTCTCTCTCTTTCAATTCAATCTTTCTTTCTTCATTTCTATGTGAAATTAAATGTTCAGATATTTTGTTCTCTCTGTTCCTTTCCGTCTAATTTAAATCAATGTAATGTCACTCACAACAAGGACTTGTCCATCACGCCGTGCGTGTGCTGCAAGTGTTACGGGTCCCTTATGTGTGCTTCCCCTCTAGGCCAGGGGGAGAAGATACATACTGTACATTGGGTTAAGACTAGGACAACGTAGCCTTACTGTACATCCAGGGCTTTCCTCATGAAAAGCACACTATATGGAATCTGAACCTCATTCTAATTAGTCTGAGGCACTTACAAGCTGAGTTTGATTTGCTCAGGGGGGGAGCCTCTGTCTGCGTTTGATAAACCCCCTAAATCATTTTTAGCAACCGGTGCGGATAGCTTTTTATCCCTTTACTTCGGGTCCGACTGAAAGAAGTATACTCTCTCTATAAGTATATCTCTCCTAATGGTATACCACTTAATGTGGACAAAATCGTATCCAGCGACAACAAAATATTCTTTAGTTTTGGGTCCCGAGAGGCTAAATGTGGTCAAATGGTGGAATAAATAATGGGCTTTGATGTGAAAAGGGTTGAAACCCACTGGATTAGTCTGTTACCATTTTTGCCTGCTCCTCCATTACACTCACTTACTCACTCGTGCACGCAACCACGCACGCACACCGCACAACACACACACACACACACACACACACACACACACACACACACACACACATTTTGGTGGTGGGATTTATTTTAAGTATCGCTTCCAGGCACCAATGTGTGCTTATCCTTATCCTTAGCTGAACTGTTTTTTGTCTTTTTCTTTGTATCTGGAGGCGAGTTGAGTTGGCCCAGACAGGGACAGAGGGAATGAGAGAGAATGGGCGAGAGAGAGGGGACAGAGAGAATGAGAGGGGACAGATGGGGAAATGGAGAAAATTAGGGAGAGAGAGGGGACAGATGGGGAAATGGAGAAAATGAGGGAGACGGCAAGAGGGAGATATGTGGCTCCCCGCCGATGTCCAGGAAGTTGAGAGAAGGAGGGAAATTTAGGTGAAGAGAATGGAGAATCACCTTCAGGGAAACTTTACTAAACTCTCTCTTTTGAGGAACACTGGCATAATCTATAATTACCCCCAGGCTTTGATTTCTTAGAAACAAAACGAGGGCGGACATTTTCTTAAATGTCGTTATATACTTCTTTGCACAAAAAATCTAGCAAAAATAGCGGATACAAGCTCACAATGCATCGTGAAGCATTGTGAGGTGGTAGATTTGCGTATGTTTTGACCAACTTGCCCAAAAACATTTAGGCCTGGGCTAATATGGTCATCATGCATGTTTAATAATATGATTAAATTGTGATATTATCAAACATTATCATCATGATGAAGGCTTCAATGCCGAAACGCGTTCGTTGTTGCTACTCTGCAGCATACCATGTCAACATTTAAATAAATTAAGAGTGCCTTAAAACATGAGAGAGGAAGGCAACGAGGTATTAGAGAGTGTCTCGGCGAGGGGGACATCTGTCTTCATAACTCAACTGAGTACCGGCTAAGTAGCACCTGACCTACATATAAGGACAAACGCAACCTCGCCTGCTGTGCAAAAATACAGAATTATCCTCAGCGTTAATCTAACCCAGAGTGTAAAAGAATATACTTAAGCATTATTACACCAGAGGGGGTTTAACTTCTGCGTTGCTTTCGCAACTCACCCGCAGCATCACAGGCGTGCATTAATGACGTTAAACCACCCCCTCGAGTGTAATATTGCAATTATACAACAGTTAACCTTAAAATTAAGAGAATCATTTTATTCAATGACACATAGTACAGTCACTACGACCACAAAAACTAGCTATAGCCTATAGCCACCGAGTCTGCTGTGCTCTGAAAGAAAAGCACGGCTGAATTGTTTGTTTTGATTAGGCGTTGGAATAATGTGGTTTGAACCAATCAGATTGCTTCCTCAAAACAACCTGTTGTATAATCTGTATGAACCACCACTCCGGACGTAAATGAGCACATCCGATAGGAAGCTCAGAGGCCCACAGCGGTCCTGACGTCTGGCCTATGGCGAAAGACTAATCAAACCGTCCAGTATAGCTGGTTCCCTCCTTAATTGAATTGAAGTCCATAATAATGACAAACCTAATTCAACATTTCTGGTGGCAAAACGTAATTGAATGTTTCCGATAGCGAAAGCCATAAACTGCAGACTTAATTGAACACTTTTGAGCGGCTAACGGGCAGTGAGGGATGGTAGTGTAACTGGGCCAAGTCAGCTTGACGGATGAATAAGCTACAGCAGGCTCTGCAGACTCTACATCAAACAGCTGTCCCTGTCACGTTGAAATAGCTGTTAATGGTGATTCAACACTTTTGTGCGGGAACCCCTTTTGGTGTTTTAAGCATTTGTTATACTTTAGCCATTGAAGAATAGCAGATCTACAAGCTCGTAGCGTGGCACCGAGTGCCGCACTATGAGCTTGTAGGTCTGCTATTTTTGAGAAATCGTGAAAATGTGGCGCAAATCTTTGAATATATATTATTTCAGTTAACGTTTTTAACTCAAATCTTTGCTTCTGCGGGGGGGGGGGGGACTCTGGAACAACACATTTTCAGATGGGGGTCGGCGGTCAATTACATATAATCTTGGGGGTCCTTGACATGAAAATGTTCTAGAACGACACTTTTTAGTTTTTTCAGAAAACTGTCAGGACATTTGTAGAATCGTTCCGAGGTCAAAATGGAGAGAGAGAGAGAGAGAGGAGAGAGATGGGTAGACGATACATTGGTTGTTTAATTACCCTCATGCGTGTATAAAAAGAAAACGGATTACACGATATTGTCTCAGAGGGAAATTGTGTTTATGGAAACAGCCATGAACTTTATATATGAATACCAAAAGGCCATGGTGGTAAAACCGCTCATCTAATGAAAGCTTAAAGCAGTGCGAAGAGCCAGATTTAAAGTAGTGACAGGGTTTATTTTTATTGTATTTTTAGTTGTTGTTCGGGGGGGGGGGGGGCTTTTCTGAGCCTTTATTGGATATTGTTGCTGTCCAGAAGAAACCACCTAACTCCATTTACTATCACTTTTAAACCTATGTTCATTATAATCGGTCCTCACTAATGATCTTAAAAAAAAAAAAAAACTCAAATCTTTGCTTCATGGGGGGGGGGGGGGGGGGGGGGTTCATGGAAAAACATTTTTTCAGATGGTTGGGGGAGGGGTGGTTCTGGCGGCCAAATACAGATTATTCTGGGGGTCCTTGACATGAAAAAGAGCGCCACTGATATAGGTCTAGAACATAGGATTTTCAGAAAACTTTTAGGATTTAGAAGACTTTTTTTCAGTCCTAAAAGGGTTGAGCGCCACCAGGGGCGGCCTTAGGAATCTGGAGGCCCGTTTCAAGACCAAATACGAGGCCCCCGTATATACCTATGACATAATTAATTTGTTGATACAGGTGTATTGATACAAACAGTTTTGACTCAATTCAATATCGCGCACAGCCATTATTCTCGATAAATACGCACCAACAACCTCTCCTCATCCAGTCGTCCCTTCACAATAAAGTGTCTCCCCTTTACCTCCCAATGCCGCACATTTTACCCAGGTTATTAACAGGAAATGGGTGTCACTTAACATTGTGGGAGAGAGCAAGGCAGCGAGAGAGAGAGAGAGAGAGAGGGCCAAGGGTGGCGGGGGGTTGACTGACTGACGCCTATCGGTCAGTCGGAGCTTAGAGGCCCCCCTGAGGGTGGAGGCCCGTTTCAATTGAAACTGGTGAAACATAGCAAAGGCCTCCTATGAGCGCCACTAAGTTTCATTGTTAATCCTCCGGGCCTGCCTGCCTGTCTGCCTGCCTGCCTGTCTGCGTGGGAAGAGGTCAGAAGGTTGCTGACTATACCAGTGTGAGCGTCGGTACGCAGCACCGTAAATCCTCCTCCTCTTCACTCAAGACCACTTAAATGTAGTCTATACACTGAGTAGTTTATTACCGCCGGGTACCTGGAGACTCGCTCACAGATGTCCTCCCTCCCAGCTGACCCCGGCCCAGCTGTTTCACATCCATCTTCAGCTGTGTGCGTGTGTGTGCGTGGTCGTGTGTGTGTGCGTGTCACACGGCAGCTCGAACGGTTAGCAGCGCACATTCCTCATTCGTCACGGCTTGGCCCCAAATACCTGCGTTACACGTCTCGACCGCCCGCCATCTGGAGTCTAGACCGGTGGTTGTTCTCAAGGTGGGGTCCCTGGGTTCCCGACTCCATCTGGAGTCTAGACCGGTGGTTGTTCTCAAGGTGGGGTCCCTGGGTCCCCGACTCCATCTGGAGTCTAGACCGGTGGTTGTTCTCAAGGTGGGGTCCCTGGGTCCCCGACTCCATCTGGAGTCTAGACCGGTGGTTGTTCTCAAGGTGGGGTCCAAACCGTTTTGACAGGCATGCTGATGATGGGGATGTCGGAGAGGAAATATAATAAACATAACAGTCAGCCTTACTGTAACATAAAGGCCTCTGCTATAGACTTTTGACCCATTTAGTTTATAGGTCAATGCAATGAAACTCTGTAGCTTGTTATGTTTGGCATGTTTATGCAATTGCGTTTCCTTTGACCAAACGCCAAGAGGAAATGTTGGATATCAATGGATCGATACCTATTTTAGACTCCCTCTTTTGGTGTGTGTGTGTGTGTGTGTGTGTGTGTGTGTGTGTGTGTGTGTGTGTGTGTATGTGTGGGGGGGGGGGGGTGTGAGGCATTCATATCTGTCTCTGAAATGCGATCCGAAGTTGTTCCGTTAAATCCATAGTAACACAATATCGTCGTCTAGAGTTTGGCCTTTCTACGACTGCTCGATCGTATTGATCATACTGTATAGTGATTTCATTTGTGCAAATTGAAACATCATGTTGCATTCAGCTGAACTTTGAAGAGAGAAATTGGATGAAACATGACACACACACACACACACAGGGAGAGAGAGAGTGTTTACTGTTCATAATGATCGGCTGACCTTTAAAATAACAGAGAGAGATGAGAAGATGGAGACTGTAGAGAGGATGAGACAGGAGGAGAACAGAGGGTGACATATGAGAGAAAGAGAGAGTCCATTACTGGTATGAATGTTGGCAAGTCAAATAGAATGGCTAATGCAGCCTCACACACACACACACGCACACACCACTGTTGGCCCTTTGCTGTGAAGTATGGATTGGCAACACTGTGATGTTCTTGGGGCATGTGTGTGTGCGCAGACACACACACACACACACGCACACACAGAAATGAACACACCCAGAAAGGAGGTCCTGTTCTTATATTTTTAGACTTCAAAGTGGATTTAAAACAGTTCTGACCGAGAGAGAGAGAGAGAGAGAGAGAGAGAGAGAGAGAGAGAGGGAGGGGGGGGGGGACTAGAGACTGACAGTGAGTGGGAGAGAGGCAGTCAGCAGCAGTATAAAGAGACAGACAGACGGACGGACGGAGGTAAGGGCGAGATAGGAGAGACCAGAGGAGCCAGTGGGGGGTCTGACACATCATGGCAGATTTGAACTGAACTTCAGTATGGTCTTCAATAAAACTTGTACGCCGCCACCAGCACCACCACCACCGGAGAGCAGACTGCAGTAATGATTACACCAGATCAAACGAATATGTACTCAGCACATCTCTCTCTTTCACACGCACGCGCACACAAGCAAGCATGCACGCTCGCACACACACACTCTCACACACACACACCAGCATCAACACCCACAGGGGAACAAATTGGGTTTTCATCTCTGCCTAGTTTTGGGTGGGGAGCTAAACAAATTTTATTAAATGTATTTTGAGTTTATCTTTTCACACGTAAGGAGATGCAGCATGTTCCTCCACCCCCCACCCCCCTCTCTCTCTCTCTCTGCCTGTGGCAGTCTGCCACAGAGCAAATGAGAGGAGGAGGAGGAAAGGTGGCGAGGAAGCCGACATCACAGGGAGTGGAGTTCATCCGCTCCCCTCTTTCTTCCCACCTTTCCTACACCACCTTTCTACCGCTCCTCGACGCTTACTCCCGTCTCCCCTCACTTTCTACTTCTTCTCTCTCTCTCTCTCCATTGGGACTAGTTTTTTGCCTGTGGACTGGAGGCATGCCAGGGATGAGGTGTATATATATATGCTGAGTGAGAGTTGGTGCTGCAAGAAATTGCGTGCTCAGCAAATAATTCAGGTCTTCATTTTATCCAGATTATTTTTTAACTCATCCCTGGCTAAGGACTCCTTTAACCCATTCTGGAGGAAACCCCTTTTGGTGTTTTAACTAAGCATTATGTTATACTTTAGCTATTGAAAAATAGTAGATGTACAAGCTCATATCGTGCCACCGAGTGGCGCGCTACGAGCTTGTAGATCTGCTATTTTAGAAAATTCGTGAAAATGTGGCACAAATCTTTGAATGTATATTCTTTCAGATTTTTTTTTTTTTTGTGGGTTAACGTATTTTTCTATTTAATGATAAAACTATAAAGTTGGCTTACCGCTAATAAAAGCTCCCCTCGAGCGGCAGCTCCGAGTTCGATTGGAAAAATGCATTGGAAAAAGAGCAAGGCCTTTCTTTTAAGAGTATTCCATTTCAAATTGCGCTGGATAAATAAAGCGACTGTGTTTAGTGGCTCAATAGCTCTTCCCCGTGACCGGCTGACCGCCCATCTAAAATACGAACGCTTCTAAATGCTCTCATAGCGAGTGAATAATCCGATCGACGCGGCCACCTTCACCGTTGTTGTTGTCGGTAGAGCTTAGAGTACAATTTACAATTTACAATTTAGGCATTTAGCAGACGCTCTTAATCCAGAGCGACTTACATTTAAGCAAGAACAAAAGCATGGGAATACATCACATAAAAGCATTTATCATGAGACATGCGTAAGCTAAGAAGGTAACAGTGGAATATCTATATGATGAAACTATACATACACTATACATAATTGCGAACGCAGTGAGCCACTTACTATGAGACCCTGCTGCTCATGTCTGTGTGTCTGTCCCGCTGTGACACCACCCGCCCGCCACCAGAGGGCGCAGCTGTAGCACACACACACACACACACAGGGCGCAGCTGTAGCACACACAAACACACACACACACACACACACACACACACACACACACACACACACACACAACCACACACACACGAGCTGCGTTCGCTTCCCGCGTTTGCGCGTCTTACTTGTAAACTATACATATTCACTACTATGCTATACATATGTACTATGGCGTGCTATGACTATATACAATACAATTATAGTGCTGTCTACATAACATGCTATAAGTCTGTGTCAAATGCTATCTAAGCCAACAGAAATGCTATCTAAGGGGTTAGGTTAGGGTAAGTGCTATGGGCCATGATGGAGTCTGAAAAGGTGGGTTTTCAGGCTACGGCGGAAGATTGGGAGTGATGCTGCAGTTCTGACTGCAATGGGAAGTGCATTCCACAGTTTTGGAGCCAGAAGGGAGAAGAGTTTGGGACGTGTGGAGCGTTGTCCCAGCGTTTTTAGTGAGGGTACTTCCAGTTTCCCTGCGTTGGCTGATCTGAGTGCGCGGGAGGGTTTGTAGGGTTCAATCATACTTGTAAGATATGGGGGAGCCATACCTTTGGTTGCTTTGAATGCCAGCATCAGAGTATATATGAATAGAGAAGACACCCGAGTTCTCCTCCCATCCACTTGCATTAAGTTGCTCAAAAGCGATTTCACTCCTCCTTCCGTGTAGGAACAGAATGCATTTTGGGTGGGGAAAAAAATCGTGGCTCTCCATCTTTTAAAAGTACTTTCAGATGTGTTCAGCCAAGCCATGAAACCTGTGACCTCCTACTATAAATGTGGAACACGTCTCTGCGTGCGTGCGTGTACGGTTGTAATGCACGTAACTCGAGAACCGTTTGCCCCACTGACCTAATATTCGACACACGTGTTCCACACCCCCGCAGGGAGTGCAGTGCCCGGACTCGAGTCGGTCGGACCCACGGTTCTCCACAACCACCACAAAAGGCTCTGCTCAGGCTCTGCCAGTGGGCCTAATCAGCCTAAATCCCCTCACCTGTGCAATTTCCAGCCTCTGCCTCAGCCAGCCAATAGAGGGTATGCGCATGTATGAAGTCAATGGTAAATCGCGTGGTAAAGTGAGTGACAAAGTGAATTTAATGTTGTTTTAAGTCATTTAATGCAATCAAATAGGACTTTCTGTTTGGATGTATGGACTGTCAAGGCCAGAAATATAGTTTTTTGCCACTCGGTAGGCATTCCCGCATAACTTCCAGGTATGATGATGATGTCACGCGCATACCCTCCATTGATTGACATGGCAACCCCACACCTGACAATTGATTAGCCTACTTAACCAGTCCACTTTTCACAGTTTGCCCTCTTCAGACACAGGCAGATACAGAGATCTCCATTTGGGACACAGACAGACAGTTACAGCGGGTTGACAGCGGGTATTATTAGGTTCCCAAGTTGCATCGTTCTCAAGTAGGCCGGTAGCCGACGGGCACGTACAGGTCTAGTTTATTAAAACCACAATGGTGTATTTTGACGTGTCATCCCATCTGTCAAATGTCATCAACATCTCCTCAGAAACGTCGTGACTTGGTAACGATCACGATTTTAGTCTGCCCCAGGTGTCATACAAAAAACCCTGCAAAGCCTGAACGCCCAAAGCCCCAAATAGTATTGTTTTGCAGCGAGAGAGAGAGGAAATGGAAAATAGAGGTCACACAGGTTTCCTTTTGTTGTTTATATCTTGTGTCGTGGTTCCTCCCACACACAGGTCAGTGATTCATCGGTGGTGATTCACAGGGATTTGTGTGTGTGTGTGTGTGTGTGTGTGTGTGTGTGTGTGTTTTTGTTTTTAAACTTTTCCCATGGTTCCACCTCTCCGTCACCCCCTGCTCTCTACCGCCTCTTATCTCCTCCTCCTCTGTGGTCTCCCCCTGGGGACATGGCAGGTGGAGCCCACACCTGGAGTAAGGAGAGAGATAGAGAGAGTTAAATGAGACAGAGAGAGGTAGACGACAAGGGCATTAAGCAACTAGTCGACTAGTTTACTACTAACCTAAATCAGATTCCATGTTACTTTGGTTTGTGTTTAGAGTACTTATTTCAAATGGGATTACAATCTGGAAGTGTCACACAGATCTGATTTAGCCTGGATTTGGGCTACCAGTCTGAGCACACAGATCTGATTCAGCCTGGATGTGGGCTACCAGTCTGAACACACAGATCTGATTCAGCCTGGATTTGGGCTACCAGTCTGAACACACAGATCTGATTCAGCCTGGATTTGGGCTACCAGTCTGAACACACATATCTGATTTAGCCTGGATTTGGGCTACCAGTCTGAGCACACAGATCTGATTCAGCCTGGATTTGGGCTACCAGTCTGAGCACACAGATCTGATTCAGCCTGCATTTGGGCTACCAGTCTGCACACACAGATCTGATTCAGCCTGGATTTGGGCTACCAGTCTGAACACACAGATCTGATTCAGCCTGGATTTGGGCTACCAGTCTGAACACACAGATCTGATTCAGCCTGGATTTGGGCTACCAGTCTGCACACACAGATCTGTGACAGATCTGATCTGGTCACTTGTAAATGCAATGTGAACGTTCGGGGCCAAGAGATCAGATTTGACATTTGAGCAATGAATCAGAAATTTAGAATTTGACTGAATGTGACTGCAGTCTAAATGGGGCCCATGACAGAGAGACTTTCCTCTCCTCATATATATATATATATGTAGGGCATAGCAGTGGCCATTCATGTTCCATTGATCAATTTTTTTCTCTGAGAGATTTCCCCTAAATATTTATTTTATATCAATTATAAAAGAAGCGTAACGCTCAACAGGTCCAACAGCAAGTATGCCCATTGCTCCTTCTGGCTTAAAACCCATTTTGGGCGGGAACCCCTTTTGGTGTTTTAAGCTATATGTTGTACTATTGAAAAATAGCAGATCTACAAGCTCATAGCGCAGCACCGAGTGCAGCGCTACGAGCTTGTAGTTCTGCTATTTTAGAAAAATCGTGAAAATGTAGTGCAAACATTTGAATGTATTTGTAGAATCTTTAAAAATGGGTTAAGATTGCTTTTAGCGTTTAAATAATGAACAGGAATGCGTGGAATCTCCCCCCCCCCCCCCCCCCCCCCCCCCCTGTACAGAAGACGGCCCTGCCCCTGATAGCCATTGCCACGGTCCACAAGGGAGCGGCCCTCTCTCATTTAGGCCATGTTTTTACTTCTAATTTATTGAGACTGGTGAGCGAGAGGGAAGGGAAGGAGTGTCAGGGAGAGACGTCTCCACTGGGATTCAATCGCATAAGCCTTGCAGTGACTTTTCAAAAATAGCAGACCTACAAGCTAGAGCTTGTAGGTCTGCTATTTTTGAAAAGCTGTGAAAATGTGGTGCAAAGCTTTGAATAATGAATATTCTTTCAGAGTGAACGTTTTTAACTCAAATCTTTGCTTCTGGGAGGGTCCCATATTTTCAGATGGGGGTCTGCGGCCAATTACATATATTTTTGGGGGTCCTTGTTTGAGAACGACGGACATATAGAAAAATGAGGTTTACTGCTGACAACTAATGCTATACGCACTGCACACACGTGCACACATGTGTGTGTGTCTGTTTCTGTGTGTGCGTGCAGTGTTTGTGTTTCTGTGTGTGTACAGTCTGCACACGTCATGGGTGAGAGATTCATTTTGCAATGGCATACTTTTGTGTTGCTGATGCGAGTGTGTGTGTGTGCGTGTGTGTGTGTGCGCGCGCCTTGTGTTTGTGTTTGTATGGATGTGCGATGATGAAACTTTTGGTAATAATCCTCTCATCTCAGTTCTATATTTCATAGAAGATCTAAAGCTGTGTGTGTGTGTGTGTGTGTGTGTGTGCGCGTGTGCGTATTTCTATAATTTAGGCCCATGGGATATGGAGTTTCTTGCACTGACTCATGAAGTTCTGTCGGCTTCTAACTTTGAAATTGACCCATTTCAGATTTGGATTAAGACGTTAGTCTTGCCCTCCCAGCTTTATAATTACTTTGCTTTAGGTTTCCCCAGAATATAATTTTTTCAGTGGAATGAAGATTCATTATTTATTTTGTTGTTACGGCATTGTTTCTGTACTGTATTGTTACTGTACTGTAACTGTACTGTATTGTTGTTCTATTGTTTCTGTTGTACTGCACTGTTGTCAGTCGTGTTTGTATCCTGTACAGCAGTGGTGGAAAGTAACTAAGTACATTAGTACTAAGTACTGTACTTATCGTGAGGTATTTGTGTACATTAATGTAGTACTTTTACTTCTACTCCCTTACATCTCGGAGGCAAACATTGTACTTTTACTCCACTATTTATTTTAAAACTTTAGTAACTTTAGTAAACTTTAGTAATAGATTTTTATGTTTATTACAAAACAAACAACTTCAGTTTTGAGTTAATGCATGTGTATGTGGTACTTTGTGTATGACGGTGTAAGCACATTCAAAGGTTTCTTTTTTCAGTAAGCAAATGAGGGTGTGTGTGTGTGTGTGTGTGTGTGTGTGTGTGTGTGTGTGTGTGTGTGTGTGTGTGTGGTTATTTGCTATCCCAAACCTGATGATTATGCCTCATTACTGCCTGCAGTCACATCCTGCCTGTCAATTACCCCTTGCTGTGGGTTTACTGTATATGCCCTGCATGTCTCTATGTGTGTGCGTGCATGTGTGTTTGTGTGTGTCCTGAGGCCTCAGTATTCACCAATGTGCCGGCTGCGTGCGTGCGTCCTGAGGCTTCCTGTCATCCGCCAGTATTCCCTCTATTAGAGTTCCGATACTGGTATCGGTTACTCGGGCCGATACCACCCTCAAGTACTTGTACTCGGTACCCGGAACCGGCACCGATACTTTGACCCGAGTACCAAAACGGACAACTATGTCCCTGTGCATGTGCGTCTCACAGAGATAGGATCTGGCTTCTCCAGGCATTATTAAAGGCCTCACCTGCAGGTCATCAGTGGGGATTAGTCCCTCAGGGGGGGCGGGGTTTGATTACTGCTGTGATTCTACAAAATGTTTTTCTGAAAACCCTATATGTTCCTATGTCAGTGGTTCTCTATTAACTATTTCATGTCAAGGACCCCAAAACGTATATGCAATAGGCCGCCGACCCCCATCTGAAAATATGTTGTTCCCCCCCCAGAAGCAATGATTTGAGTTAAAAACGTTCACTCTGAAAGAATATATATTCCAAATGTGCGCCACATTTTTACGATTTTTCAAGTGTGCTGCGACGTGTTGTGAGCTTGTAGATCGGCTATTTTCAGCATGCAACATGCAAAGTGTAAAATGACTTATACTGGATCTCTTGTCCACTAGTCCCTTCCTAACGTTTTACTCTAGTTTTTATTTGTCGACGAAATTGTCAGTATATTTAGTCTTAGTTTTAGTCACCGTAGCTTAGTTTTCCATTTAGTTTTTGTCAGTGAAAAAAGGGTAGTCGACAAGCATTTTCGTCTTAGTTTTAGTCGACAACAACAACACTGGTGGGCAGGCAAATTCAGCAGATCAGTGGTTCTCAAACCTTTTGATTTCAAGCACCCCCCCCCCCTGTTTGGCACCTATGGTGGAACCCCCAGACAGTGCTGTCTCTACAGGGGGCATTGGTGGGCATTGCCCCAGATTGGAATTTGTGCCCCTCCAGTCCAGATTGGCCAGTAGTAATACTCTACCAATATTTTAATGTTTTACAAATGTTAAATCTATAAGTTCTTCATGATTATTGTAAATATATACATGTTCAAATTAATTGAATAG
Source organism: Protomyctophum parallelum (assembly GCF_964188405.1). NCBI lineage: Eukaryota > Metazoa > Chordata > Actinopteri > Myctophiformes > Myctophidae > Protomyctophum > Protomyctophum parallelum. The sequence goes on along the minus strand of NC_139715.1, from coordinate 17,433,904 downwards.
GTAATAGAAATACAAGGTAATATATGCATGCAGAAGACATTATAATGCTCAACATATTTGTATTTGTTTGTTGTTGGTGCGGCTGCATAATTGTAGCCTACTTGTAGCCTTTTTCAAGCATCACTTTGTTAATAGGCGACTATTTGTTATACATAGGGGGGTTTTGAAAAATTAAGTGCCCCCTTTGGGGAAAAAAGTAGGCCCACCTGCTGATTTGTTCCTGGAGACGGCACTGCCCCCAGAACTCTGCAAATGGACCCGTAATTGGGATCGATAATGATGAGAATTCTAGCAAACACCTGACAAACGATCCAAGATATATCTTGGCATCTAATGCACTTCTTTGCAGAATCTGTGCAATATGTGTTGAGTGAATTTAAAATACGGAGACCATATACTGCTTTACGCAGAAGTGGCAAATCTCCGTGCCCTATATACTACTGCAAATGACAGAAAGATAAATTATATACAGGACGATACTGCACTATGTACGTATGTATGAAAATTCTGACTACAGCATATCATAAATTAAGCCATTTAGACCTGTGGACGATTCTACAAATGTCTTCTAAATCCTGACAAGTTTTCTGAAAAACCTCATGTTTCTATGTCAGTGGTTCTCAAACTATTTCATGTCAAGGACCCCCAAATATATGTAATTGGCCGCCAACCCCATCTGAAAATATGTTGTTGAAGCAAATATTTGAGTTAAAAACATTCGCTCTGAAAGGATATATATTCACAGATTTGCGACACATTTTCACAATTTTTCAAAAATAGCAGATCTACAAGTTCATAGTGCATAGAGCTATGAGCTTGTAGATCGGCTATTTTCCAATAGCTAAAGTATAACATAATGCTTTAAAACACCAAAAGGGGGTTCCCGCCCCAAATCGGTTAAATTCCATGCTGAATGTCCCTGGTGTATATATGACACACGGTACACCTATGTGCCTATATCCCATAATACAAAATACGGGATAGGGGATTTATAAAATGCTCACAAAAGGGATATTTACAAATGTGTAACGTGTGCACACACTGCACGGTACGATAAGAGGAAAGAAGTGTGGCACATACAGCGGTATAGCGGTTGAATGTGGTCCAAATCCTTCTTGGATTCGCTCAATCTCTTCATCTCTCTTGTCATCCAAACTATTATATACACCCTTTTTATTAATCTCTCGTTCCCTCAATCTTCTCCCTCATTCATTCATTCATTCATTCCCTTCCTTTCGTTTCCCTGCTTTCACAATTTGCAATATAGCTTTTAATCCGGAGCGATTTACAGTAAGCATGGTAAACAAGGTAATGCAATAAATGCATCGAAACGGTCGTCTAGGATCATGTATAAACCAAGCGTTATGTTATACTTTAGCTATTGAAAAATATCAGATCTACAAGCTCGCAGTGCCGTGCTACGAGCTTGTAGGTCTGCTATTTTTTTAATCGCAAACGTGGTGTAAATCTTTATAATATATATATATATATATATATATATATATTCGTTCACAGCAAACGTTTTTAGGTCGGCGGTCAATTACATATATCTTTGGGGGTCCTTGACATGAAAATGCTTTGAGAACGACTGACATAGAAACATGTTTTTTTTTTCTTTCAGAAAACTGTCAGGATTTAGAAGGCATTTGTAGAATCGTCCTCGGGTCTAAATGGGTTAAAACTATACAAACCATCAACAAATGAACCTGGTATCGGGTCTACACAGCATGCCATCTACGGTGCATTTGTAACCTTTGCGTAAGCCTCCATAAGGTTCTTCTCAAGGCTATATAACAGGGAAAGTGCCACAGCAAAGTGCTCGGGGGGTTATAAGGTGGAGCTTGAAGAAGCGAGTCTTTAGATTACAGCAGTCCTAACGGCAATGGGGACTTTGCTCCTACAGTTTGGGAGAAGTCTCTTGTCGTCTTCAGTGTTGTAAAGTAACTGAGTTAATTTACTTAACCCATTGCAATGGAAGTAAGCCGTTGGCTTTCTTGCATTTATCCTTTTGATAGTGATGTATAACATCACTATCAACACATGTTAATTTTTCTGTAACATTGTCAATAATCACATTTTCATGATTTTTCAAAAATAGCAGATCTACAAGCTTGTATATCGGCTATTTTTCGATAGCTTATCCTAATAATAATAGAGCGAATGTCTGAATGTCTGTCTGTCTGTCTGTCTGTCTGTCAGAAACAAACACTTATCTCCTCATTGCCTGCACCAATCGCTCCCACTTTTCACACAGGCATTGACCATAATAATATGGAGGTCTTAACGAAGCCATTTTTCCAATAAGATTAATAATGAATTTATTAGTGAATAAAAACCAGTTTATTTGTCCGTGCTCTATCTCCGACCGAGCCACACTATTAGCACACATCTCTCCATGCCAAAATAAATCTGCACGCTCCCACAATCCAGCTAGGCTACTTTTTTACCGACGCAACTGTCATATTTACTGTACAGATATTGTTTTTACATCACCACACGATCATGGAGAATTGTAACTTGAAGAATTGTGTGCCTGTGGAGGGGGTGTGGGACGCATAATTCGATAGGTCACCGTTTGTAGTGTGACGTAGGAAGCGAAACCCAGCCCCGTCGGAGCATCTGTTCTGTATACGTGTTGGATGTGAATGACCAGCGACACACAGCCAGGACTGCAGCCGCTCCGAGGACACCGTTTCTGGGCTTATGATCAGCGACACACAGCCAGGACTGCAGCCGCTCCGCCGCTATATATAAATGCACCATGTACACTGTCCGCCCCCTCCTCAACCACCTCCTTCGCCGTGCATTACACATGGGCTACATGCACGCTCAAAGCCTGGACACTGACAACGACAGCTTACAGCCCTGCGCGCACCCAGCGTGGCTGCGTGACACACTGAACAGCACGATCACAACGGAATGCTTATCTGACGGGGTCTCGGGGTGGCCAAATGGAGACGTTTGGAGAAGACAGATCCCGTGCCGTCGGAACAACACAATGACAAAATACATACAGACAGATGCAATGACAACGACACGTTCCTAAATCACACAAAACATCTAATTCTTATCCTGATTATATAAAGAACAAACTACAACTTGCTTTGAAGCCCAAAAAGCCAACCTCCGCGTTCACCGTTTAATAGCTTATATCTCCACGGGCAGCAGACGGTGAGCGGTTAGGGACCGTCTACAAAGTGCAACACCGACCTTGAAAATATTCAATAACTTCCATTTATAGGCAGAATATCACCACCATATTTACATCACACATCAATGGTGTACTTATGATTGTACTACAGCATTTAATTAGCCTATACTTTAGTGCCCAACCCAACTTCCCAAGACCATCTGTAAACAATTCCCCCCCCTATCAGTAATGTGATCTATTACATCACACACTGAACATGATTTGCTGTTTGCATATATTCAGAACGGGTAAGGACTAGTAACTGTATAACGTTACATAATGCTTAAAACACCATTAATTTAGTTTTAGTCACATTTTAGTCACCGGAATGTTTTAGTGTTAGTCTGGTTTTAGTCAACTAAATATCATAAGATTTTAGTCGACTAAATGTACAGTTTTAGTCGACTAAAACGTATTTTGGCGGGCCTTGATGCCGTCGTGATGGCTGATTTTACACTTGCTGAAAATAGCCGATCTACAAGCTCGGCGTTGTAGATCGGCTATTTTCAGCATGCAACCAAGTGTAAAGAGACTTATATTGGATCTCCCTTCCTAACATTTTAGTCTAGTTTTTATTTGTTGACGAAATTGTCAATATATTAGTTTTAGTCATCATAGCTTAGTTTTCATGTAGTTTTTAGTTTTTGTCAGTGAAAAAAGGTAGTCGACGAACATTTTCCGTCACAGTTTTAATTCAACCCTGCTGTACAAGGCTGCGGTCATCCCTGCTGCATGTGCACCTTTTTCTTCCACACTTTGCCCTTCCACTTAACTTTCTATTAATGTGCTTTGATACAGCACTTTGTGAACATCCAACTTCTTTTGCAATTACCGTCTGAGGCTTCCCCTCCTTGTGGAGGGTGTCAATGATGGTTTTCTGCACAACTGTCAGGTCAGCAGTCTTCCCCATGATTGTGAATTCTACTGAAGCAGACTGAGAGACAATTTAAAGGCTCAGGAACTCTTCTCAGGTGTTTTGGATTAATTAGCTGATTGGAATGTGACACTTTGAGCCTACAATATGGAACCTTTTCACAATATTCTAATTTTCTGAGATTTTGAATTTGGGGTTTTGTAAGTTTTAAGCCATAATCTTCAAAATTATAACAAATAAAGGCTTGGGATATCTTACTTTGCATGTACTGAGTCTACATAATGTATTAGTTTGACATTTTAAGTTGAATTACTGAAATAAATGAACTTTTGCACGATATATATATTTTTTTGAGTATGACCTGTATATTTTCGGGGGTCCTTGACATGAAAATGTTTGAGAACGATATATATAGAAACATATATAGAAACATCATTTTTTCCAGATCACCGTTTAGGATTTAGAAGACATTTTGTAGAATCGTCCTCGGGTCTAAATGGGTTAAGTGCCATGCTCTCCCCTCCCCCCCCCCCCCCCCCTCCTGTCTCTGCAACGACAGCAGCATATGTACGGTATCACTGCAAGGCTTATGCGATTGAATCCCAGTGGAGACGTCTCTCCCTGACACTCCCTCCCTTCCCTCTCATCTTCCCCTGCCGCTCACCAGTCTCAATAAATTAGAAGAAGTAAAAATACGGCCTAAATGAGAGAGGGCCGCTCCCTTGTGGACCGTGGCAATGATGACTAGTACCAGGGGGGGGGGGGGGGGATTCCACGCATTCCTGTCCATTATTTAAACGCTAAAAGCTATCTTAACCCATTTTGAACGATTCTACTAAATCCTGACAGTTTTCTGAAAAACCCCATGTTTCTGTGTCAGTCGTTCACAAACATTTTCATGTCAAGGACCCCTGAGATTATATGTATTTGGCCACCGACCCCCATCTGAAAATATGTTGTTCCAGTGACCCTCCCAGAAGTAAAGATCTGAATAAAGATTTGAGATAAAAAAAAGATCTGAGCTAAAAACGAAAGAATATACATTCGAAGATTTGCACTATATTTTAGACGATTTTGTTCTAAAATAGCAGACCTATACAAGCTCGTAGTGCGGCACTCGATGCCGCGCTGCGAGCTTGTAGATCTGCTATTTTTCAATAGCTAAAGTATAACATAATGCTTAAAACACCAAAAGGGGGTTCCCCGTCCAAAACGGGTTAACACTGGGCCGTCAAAAGGCACCTTTGTGTGACAAGCCCGTATCTGGTCTGACGGATACAGGAAGGTACATGCACATGCATGATTCACGCATGGCAAGAAACATGCATGTTTAATGAATGATACCTCTCCTTTTTTTTCTTTCTCTTCATCGCGCCGCCTTCTGTTTTCTTTTCTCACTCTTCTTCTCTCTGTCACTCTCTCTGTCACTCTCTCTCTCTCTCTCTCTCTCTCTCTCTCTCTCTAATCTACTGTGCATGGGAACGGCTGCGCAGCTGGCAAAGCTGTGTCTGTGTGCGTGCGTGCATGTTTTTGCCCGTTTGAGTGCGTTTCATGCGTTTGATGTAATATGTATGGATAGACATAGTCAATTTAACCCATTCTGGGCGGGAACCCATCTTGGTGTTTCAAGCGTTATGTTACACTTTAGCTATTGAACTTGTAGGTCTGCTATTTTTGAAAAATCGTGAAAATGTGGCGCAAATCTTTGAATATATATTCTTTCAGAGCGAACACTTTTAGCTCAAATCTTTGCTTCTGGGGGGGGGGGGGGTCCCTGGAACAACATATTTGCAGATGTGGGGTCGGCGGCCAATTACATATATTTTTGGGGGTCCTTGACATGAAAATGTCAAGGACCCCTGACATACTGTAGAAACATGGGGTTTTCAGAAACTGTTAGGACTTAGAAAGAAGCCATTTAAAAAAAAATCGGGATCAGATCTAAATGGGTTAATATACATGGGACTCTTGGCAGAGATAGATGCCTCCATACGGTACAGTGAAATGCAATATGCAGTATTGTGCTGTATATACTGTACGCTGGCTGGTTGAATTGTAGCCATGCATTTAGACGTCGCAGAGACACCTGTTGATGCTCTGCTGCTGCATCACTACGGCTTTGTTTGCATCGCTGGATTATTAATGTAACGTTAGAAAGTGCAAACGGTAACGTGTGATGTTCCTGTACTTTGAGTATAATGTGAAATACTTCTGTATGTAACAGTATATGTAATTGAAACTGTGGCTAAAAAAACAACCAGTCTTGACCCCCAGGGGTGAACTAGGGACAGGGAGGAACTCTATGGTCAGCACACTCTATAGTAGGGAGGATTATCACAGAAAAAGCAAAGTGATATTTGAATTAATTGAAATCACTGAAGATACAGGTTTTAAACTCATGAATGTTGGCATTCCTATTCTGGGCATGTCATACTCGTATATCAGGCAATACATTCATCAGAAATTGGCAAATATTTGGCAAACATAAATCTGTAAGTTTACAACGCATTAAGAGCTTGTAGATTGGCTTGGCTAAAAAGAAGAGGATTATTATGTACAGACCCCTGAGGGACCCTGGTCAAAGATGTATAGGCCTATATGGATAGTGTGGGCCTGTGGAGTGAAACATCTAGAAGTCTGCGAGAGATTGTGAAATTATATTGGGTTTTTTTTTATCACTTTGGCTGGTTGAGTTGGTGTTGGTGTGTCTTTCCTCTGTGAATGTCTTAAAACTCTGAAGTGCTGTTGTTGGTTGTTAGTGAGGTTCCATAAAATTGTTAACGCCGCTAAAGTATGTCAGCCTGGAAACCAGACGAATATGCCGCAGCAGGGAAAGAAATCCCTGGGGAGATTGGTCTGGCACTCCTCATGTTTGAATTGCATCTCGCTCACCCCAGTGTTGTGGGTGACCAATCAGAGCCCACTATTTAATGTGAGACTTGTGTTGCTGTGACGTTGGAATCTGCCACCTGGTAATAAATCTTCCCCACCAAAGTTCCAAGCTAATTTATCTAGGCAGTGATATTAGTGTTGCCATGCCAGGCTAATTCAGACTTCACTACATGTAGTAAGAAGATACAGACATGGTTTCTTTGTGAAAAATATGTGGAAAATACTTTATATCATTTTCATGCTTTTGGATGGATTTCAAACAGTATTGTGTTTGCAAAGCCCTTTTGAATGGGTTCTGTGCTTGTCGCTGCTTAGGGCTCCCCCGCGCTCATTTCTCAAAGATTACAAACCACAAGCGAATCACTTTATGCCTTGATTACCTATTGGATACAGCTTGCAGTATCACTATCTACAACACCCACACACCGTAGAATCCCACTGAGAAGTTGCATAATTCTGTATAAGAGCTGGCAAAAACCCCATCTACACTACAAGGGGAAAAAAAACTAATGTTCCAGTGGCCCAATTAGTACCTAAAGATTATAAATGTAATATTTGAAATACAGTTATTTTAACCCATTTAGACCTGAGGACGATTATATAAATGCCATCTAAATCCTTACAGTTTTCTGAAATATCCTACGTATGTTTCTATGTCAGTGGTTCCCAAAATATTTCATGTCAAGAACCCCCGGAAATTATCTGTATATCTGTAAAACGTTCGTTCTGAAAGAATATATTCAAACATTTGGGCCACATTTTCACGATTTTTCAAAAATAGCAGACCTACCAGCTCGCAGCGTGGCAGCGGCGGCACCGAGTGCTTGTAGATCTGCTATTTTTCAATAACCAAAGTAACATGATGCTTGAACCGGGGTTCCCGCCCAGAATGGGTTAAATAACAGTTTTGAATGCCTTTGATGTACAATATTGGAGAAGAATTCAGGTCACCGGCTAGCCCTGTACGTAATTTACACAGCAAGTACAAACCGCTGGGATGGCTTTTTTGTACTGGGTAAGTTGATGTTTTAGGGATCGGCCTGTGATATCCTGTTGCTCCTCAACAGTCTTGTTATTTCGTGCTGTCTCTCTATGTACTGAAGTGGATATTTCTGGGCCTCCGCCATTTAATACACATTTACCACACATGGGGCTCAGTGCTACTATCAGTGAGACATCAGCACGGGGTCCAAATCTGCTTCAATAACTCCATCGTTCCCTCCCTTTCCTCCACCTTGTCATCCAATATGTCTCCTCAAAACGTTGGCGCCCGACTACTCCCACAGTACATACTTTCACACATACAGTACACTGTTCAAACTTTGAGTATATCCATTTCATACTTCCACTGCACTACATGTTAGACATTAGTTACATTTTGAATTGTCCCTCGTGCACTCTAGCAAAAAATGCAATTCATAATTGTAGTTTATTTTTTCTATTATTTTGTATTTTTCGGTTTATGCACGTTAAGAAAAATCCATTAAATTCCATAGTGGGCTTTGTTAAATACACAATAATAAATTAATTAAAACACAATGACTAATCTCAACATAAATGCCTTTAATGGTTCTTACTTAATATTACACAGACATTCAGTTTCAGCCTTAAGCTGCACTCGCATTGAATAAAACTTCAATCGTTTTCACGTTGCCTTGATGAGTTAATGTGACAATGTAGCCATCTGATACCACTCTGCTCTCCGTATCACATGGCTGACATATCAGATTAACGTTTGCAGTGGAAATGAAGTGTCAGCCAAATTGAACAAAAGGGGTTTAATGGCATTCCCAGGGAATTTGCTGTAGTTTCCTGCAGCTCTGGCTGTAGGTGCCGAGTTATAAAGCAGCAAATTATTGCTGACTCGGATGAAAAGATCTATCTATAAAAAAAGTCAGCATTTTTATGAAGTATCAAGATGTTGACAGCATTTTGGAGTGTCCCCAGGATGTTGCGTGTCTATGGAGTTATTACTCTAATAGACCCCCAGGTGTGGTTATAATATTCAAATAAGTCTTTTCAGTGTGTTTCTGGGTTCTTCCTGAAAGCTGAAAGCCTTTGAGTCAAAAGGCATGGAATGACACCATTTTAGTGACATCATAACCCTAACCCCTCCCACATTATCATACAACAACTTTTGCACGATTCCAGATCACGGCCTAAACGGTCTAACCCAATGGTTTTCAACCAGTGGTCCGGGGACCACCAGTGGTCCTTGAGGCGGTTCCAGGTGGTCCCCAGCTAAAATGATGCAGAATTGGTAACCATCTTTAACTCTTGAGTGCGTAACATGAAACCAATTTTTAACCCTTTGCATTGTTTTTTGGTTTCCTCAGGCTCCTTCATCAACCAGTCAGCCGACCCGTTCTCCAACGGTTCCTGCGATGGCGTCGGCAACGACTCGACGGCCTGTCAGCCGAGCGGCGGGCTGTCCGGAAGCCCTTACAAGGTGGTGGAGATGTTCTTCATCGCCCTGGTCACGGGGTCGCTGAGCTTCGTCACGGTCACGGGGAACATCCTCGTCCTGATGTCCATCAAAGTGAACCGCCACCTACAGACTGTCAACAACTATTTCCTCTTTTCGCTGGCGTGCGCCGACTTGATCATCGGCGTCTTCAGCATGAATCTGTACACGGTTTACATCATAGTCGGCTACTGGCCGCTCGGGCCCGTCGTCTGCGACTTGTGGCTGGCCCTGGACTACGTCGTCTCCAATGCGTCGGTGATGAATTTATTGGCTATCAGCTTCGACCGGTATTTCTGCGTGACGAAGCCCCTGACTTATCCGGCGAGGAGGACGACCAAGATGGCGGGCTGCATGATCGCTCTGGCTTGGATTCTGTCGTTCGTCCTCTGGGCCCCGGCCATCTTGTTTTGGCAGTTCATCGTCGGAGAGAGAACTGTACCGGAAGGAGAGTGCTATATACAGGTAAAAGTCTCTGCCCTGTATATAAAGAACACATTTGACATTATACAGACTTTTCCCTCTTTTGTTTAGTTTATTTAGTTTGCTTCTTCTTTCTAACTCTTTCTTCTTTCTCTGCGCCACACAGTTCCTGTCCAATCCAGCGGTAACATTCGGCACGGCTATCGCAGCGTTCTACCTGCCGGTCATTATCATGACTGTCCTCTACATCCACATTTCCTTGGCCTCCAGGAGTCGCGTGTCCAAACAAAAGCCGGAGAAGAAGGAGAAAAAAGGAATAAAGTAAGAGCGTCATGAGGATCAGATTGTTTTCAGCGGGATGGGGGATGGGGGGGGTGCGTGTATGCGTTGGGAGGGCTGTGTGTCTCTCACTGAGCTAATCTCGCTGGACAGAGCAACGTTCTTGTGCACGCTGTAGGACAAAGAAGTACTTCCACAAATGTTATAATGGCAGACAATGACCATCTGTTTGGGCTCAAACCTTGTTGGACATCAAAGATATGTCTTTTTTTATCCAAAATGAGTTAATAGCACAGACAGACTCTTCACATACCAGAGCATGTCTGAAATAAATGTCGACATGGAATAAAAAATAAATGCTTAAACATGTAGCTAGGTGTAATGCTAGAGTCCACAGAAGAACCCGTTTTCTCAACTCGCCGAGACATTACTCTACAAGCCATATCTCCAAAACTGGTGGGTCAAACTGAACAACCAACATAACATGTCAATTTGAAGCTACGATTCCCTGCTTTCACGTGACATGGGGGGTTAAAAAAGGAAAATTAAAACAAATTCAATGACTTAGCCTCGGTCAAAAACGGTCACATTATTTTCTTATTATTATTTTGACTGTATATATTCATATAAATTTTCTTCCAAAGAACCCCCAGCCTGTTGAAGAGCCACCTGCTGAGGCAGAACAACAACAACGAGAGCCAGTCCCCCCAGGCCAGTCCCCGCGCCACGCCCAAGCCCAGCCTGGAAACCACGGGCAGCAGCGTGCTGAAGGAGGAGGCGGTGAAGAACGGCAGGGTGGACCAACCGCTGACCCCCACCACGCCCACCGAGCCTCCTCCGGCCCAGCCTAGTCCCGGACCCCCACAGGTCAGACCAGACACACACACACACAGCCTATTAGCCCATTCTGACCTGAGATCAGATTCTAAAAATGTCTGTTTGAAAATGACAGTTTTCTGAAAAAGCTATGTTTCTATGTCAGTCGTTCTTCGATTTTTCAAAAATAGCAGACCTACAAGCTCGTAGCGCGCCACCGAGTGGCGCGCTACGAGCTTGTAGGTCTGCTATTTTTCAAAAGCTAAAGCTAAGCTTTGTTTCATGAAAATCCACCATAGAAACGTTATGAGCTACTTTCTGCCAAGAAATGCCCTGCATTTGATTATTTTATTTTACTTTATATTAAGTGTCAGAGTTTGGAAGTGCTTGTTTTCAATAACACAACATTTCGCTGCCTCCTGCATTATGTGACATTTAGAAACGGGTGGCACGCAGGACGGTTGAGTGATTTCCACTCCATGCTGCTCAATGTTTTGCCACTCAGTCTAGATGAGGGGGTCGTGTCCTGATGGGAAAATCATGCATGTGCATACTCTCTATAGCCTAGTCCTGGACCCACACAGGTCAGACCAGACACACAGACAAGCCTATAGTCCAGGACATTGTTGTTTTCGTCGACAAAAACTACAGTAAGACGAAAAATGTTCGTCGACTATCTTTTTTCCCTGTCTAAAACTAAATGGAAACTAAATTAAAACTAAGCCATGATGACTAAAACTAAGACTAAATATATTGACAATTTCGTCAACAAATAAAAACTAGACTAAAATGTTAGGAAGGGACTAGTGGAAGAGATCCAGTATAAGTCATTTTACACTTGGTTGCTTGCTGAAAATAGCAGACAAGCTCACAACGCGTTGTGCTGCGACGCGTTGTGAGCTTGTAGATCAGCTATTTTCAGCAAGTGTAAAATCAGTCATTACAACGGCATCAAGGCCAGCCAAAATACATTTTAGTCAACTAAATCAACTGTAGATTTAGTCGACTAAAATCGTGTTATATTTAGTCGACTAAAACTAGACTAACACTAAAACATTCCAGGTGACTAAAATGTGACTGAAATTTCTATATAAAAAGTAAATGGCATTGTTTTTGACAAGCTGCTAAGAGTATGTTATTATTATTATTACCTCTGACTTCAGTAAAAATAAAGAACTTAGTAGTCCATATTTTTGTTGAAACCTCTGCATTCGGCATCAACCTTTCTAAGGAACGTAACAGGTTGTCAAATATTGCGTGTATGTGAATAAACAGGCTTCAATAAATAAAAGCAATGCAGTTTTAGTCCACGCATAAGGTAAAATTAGAAAGTATGTTTTATTTTCTAATTTTCAAGTAACCTTTGACAGGCCCGTCAGAGTCAGCCAAAGGGCCATATTTGGCCCCGGGCCGTGTAGTCTGATCTAGATCATCTAATAAGAGTGTGCCGATTACACATGATGGAACTCAATTGACCTATAGCTAAGCCCCTCCCCAAACTGCTATGGTCCAATCACAGCTAAGTATAACATGGGTTAGACAAACCTCTCCACCATTAGTTTTCCTATATGATAAAACATTGTTTTAAGAGAGAAATGCCACGCACATTTTTGGAAGATATTTGGAAGAGATTTTGAAGGTCTGGTTCCAAAAATGAGCCAATATGTAATGTGTAAAATCCATGATATATAATTTGAATGAATGAGCCCGGCTGGAAGTGTCCAAGTGGGAGTGTCTAAGTGGGAGAGGGCGAGTCTTAGCTATAGGTGTATTCATAGCTCTCTCTCTTCCCCTAATCCCTCCCTCCATCACTACACCTGTCTGCCTGATTAGGAGGAAAAAGAGAGCTCCAATGATTCGTCCACGGCTTTCATTGCACCAAAGGAACCGAAAGAGAATGCCAACAGCGATGCTACGACAGAGGTACAGTAAGCAACTGCATGTCCAAAAAAAGCAAGTATCCTACTATAAATGCGCCACGTCTCTGTGTATCTGCGTGTGTGTACGTTGCTACAGCCAACTTGCTACATAATGCACATAACTCGAGAACCGTTTGCCCCACCGACCACGTGAAATTTGTAGTCCCCGTGTGTCTCTATGTAAAGCGCCTTGGATAAAGGCGCTATATAAATGCACCATATACCAGGCGATCGCCGTACTTGCTCGCTCTGCATGCGGAAGTAACGAGACAAAAGCGCCCTCTGTTGCCTCCATTTCAGGCTGCCATGAATCCCGCCCCCGCTGACACAACGACCACGACCACCGCCACCACCACCACGACGGACCCTGCCCTCCCCAAGGCGAGCATGGCCTCCAAGTGGTCCAAGATAAAGATCGTGACGAAGCAGGCCGGGGACGAGTGCATCACGGCCATCGAGATCTGCCCGCCCGTGGAGGGCGGCGAGAAGCACTCGATCCCCATCAACCGGCCAAAGACGGTGGCCAGGAAGTTTGCGAGCATCGCCAGGAGTCAAGTGAAGAGGAAACGACAGATGGCCGCGCGGGAGAAGAAGGTGTGAGAATGTAACCCAGGGATGAGGGCATAATAATATCAGTGGTTGAAAGTAACTACTGTAACTACTGTATGTACTTTCACTTAACCCATTTTTGGGGCGGGAACCCCCTTTTGGTGTTTTAAGCATGATGTTATACTTTAGCTATTGAAAAATAGCAGATCTCGAGCTTGTAGGTCTGCTATTTTTTTTTTAATCGTGAAAATTTAGTGAAAATGTTATAAAAAAAAATGCTAATTAAACATGAGCACACACACACACCCCAACACGAGCTTGTAGGTCTGCTATTTTTGAAAAATCGTGAAAATGTGGCGCAAATCTTTGAATATATATATTCTTTCAGAGCGAATGTTTTTAACTCAAATCTTTGCTTCTGGGGTGTCCCTGGAACTACATATTTTCAGATGGGGGTCGGCGGCCAATTACATATAATCTTTGGGGTCCTTGACATGAAATATTGAGCACCCCTGATACAGAAACATGAGGTTTTTCAGAAGAAAATACATTTTAAAAAGATGTTTTTATTTATTTCGACGCCAGGCCTAAATGGGTTAATACTGTGTGTATTGTGTACTGTAGATAAATCAACTTTGTCCACCTGTTGTCCACGCAGGTGACCAAGACCATCTTCGCCATCCTGCTGGCGTTCATCATCACGTGGACGCCCTACAACGTCATGGTGCTCATCTCCACCTTCTGCCACTCGTGCGTGCCCGACACGGTGTGGGCCATCGGCTACTGGCTGTGCTACGTCAACTCCACCATCAACCCGGCGTGCTACGCCCTCTGCAACGCCACCTTCAAGAAGACCTTCAAGAACCTGCTGCTGTGCCAGTACAAGAACATCGGCACGAGATGAGATGGGCGTAGAGAGAGAGGGACGCACGCGCATGGACGGACGGACGGACGGACGGACGGACGGAGGGGGGGGCAGAGGGGTGAATGGAGAGGGCGGGGAATAAATGGAAGGGGGGGAAGGGGGCGGCGGAGTAATTAAGTAATTCATGGATGGAGGAGGGAGGGGTGAAGATTGATTGAATACGGAAGACGGAAAGGACTTCAGGAATCGATTACGGACGGACGGACGGATGGGGTGTGTTGATGGACTTGATGGTGTCCCCCCCCCCCCCCTCCCTACCACATGTAGATTCAAACAAATCCCCGTCGGGTGGTGGAGCGATGCCCTCGCCGGCAGGAGGGAAGGATAAAGAGCAGAACAGAGTGGAGCTGAGCCGGGGAGGGACGATTCGCCGAAGGGAAGGAGATCAGAGCAGTGCTGAGCGAGGGATGGGGGGAGAGAGAATTGATTGAGATGTGTATTTTGGAGAGTGATGACTTTAAAATGTGGCCATTCGATGGGAAGGAGAGATGGCGGGACGTAACTACTGTAGTGAAGGGCAATGCAGAGACAGAGAGGGATGGAGGAGAAGTGCATGGTTGTGTGTGTGGGGGGGGGGGGGGGGGGGACTGAGTGAGTGAATGGATGATGACTGTCAGGGCACTCAGGATAATGTTGATGCATATGCTACCCTGAGCAGGAGCTAGGGAAAGGCTATACCAAGTACTGCATGAACTCTAGCGTCCCTATCATGAGGCAAAACTAAATATATATAAATTAAGGGTTGACAGACCAACTGGACTTAGTAAAGAAAGTAAAATGTGATGACGAATATAAACAACTGAGGCATATATATTTTTGTATTAGTCTGTGTGGCTTTCCTCCTTGGTGAAGTTGAGCTGTTGAGTAATCTGCCCCAATCTTCACTCAAACCCACAGATTATTAGTGATTCCCCCAAAAAATTATCTGTCCATCTCCCCCATCTGGGGAGATGGAGGTGAATGGCACTGGGTGGATTATATGGCGGAAGGATGGAGCAAATGACTTACACAGTTAGACGGAGAATAGACAGAGGAGACGGGGAGAAGGATGGCAGCGAGAAAGAGGACAAATCAGAGCAGAATGAAGACGTTGGCGATGAAGAAGAGGAAAGGTGAAGCAAAGAGGACGAAGGACATGAGGGAAAGAGGAGAATCAGAGGGAAGGGGGTGGGGGGGGGTTAGTGCAAAGAGGGGAGGGGGCTTTAGGGAAACGACTGATGAGCTTAGAAAGGGAAAGTAGGCCATGGAAATAGAGGAGCAGGAGCAGGTAGCCAAGGAATTCCAAGGATAGTCCTCCATGCACACCCAATCAATCCCCTCCCCCCTCTATCCGTCTGTCATATCCCTTCCTCATGTCCGCTGGTCCTTAACCCATTCTGACCGGGCACCCATTTTGGTGTCGGCATCATGTTATGCTTTATCTATTAAAAAATAGCAGATCTACAAGCTCATATCGCGCCACCGAGTGGCGCGATACGAGCTTGTAGGTCTGCTATTTTTGAAAAAAATCGAAGAACGACTGACATTTTTTAGAATCTGATCTCAGGTCAGAATGGGTTCATCAGACCAGTGTGTGTCCGGCGGAAACCTCGTATGAATCTGATCTCAGGTCAGAATGGGTTAATGACGTCCAGAAGCAGACGGGCAAAGAGCACTCTGGCCCGCAGCAGGATTTCAAACCTTTCAGTGGATAGACGAAAACATCCATCACTCTCGAAACCCCCCCCCCGCTCCCCCGTTCCAGATTGGCCCGCCCCCGTCACCTGTCAGCCCCTTCTGTTTCTGACCGCCCGAACAGTTAATTCTCTAATTAAAAAGATGACCGTTCCCAGGCATCCGTGAGATCTTCTCTTGCCGCACGTACTGTAACAAGCATCGGTTGTAAGATACAGGAAAAAAAATGTGTTTTTGAGATTTGAGTCTCCAGCACAGGGAAGTAAAGGTATTTCATGCATGTTTCACAGATCCACCCCCCGATTCTCCCACTTTGAAAAGGAAACACTCAAAGCATCAGCCAAAGAGTGGCGAGGGGAATCCTCCAGGCTTATGATACGTATGGCTGTCAGCTTAGCATGGTTCTGCAGCTTATCATGGTTCCAAGCAAGGATCGCTCCCTCAGGCTGAAGGAATGAAGACCTTCCAAAGGATGAGTGAAGATGATGGAGATCCCCCCCCCCCCCCCCCCCACACACACACACACACACACACACACACACTTTCTATTTTCTCTTTTTTTTAAGGACAATATCGGTGACGACTCGTAACTGACTCATCTAGGAGATGTTTTAAGATACGTTTGAGCACACTTATAGGCCACTTGTGAAAATGCACGTGGAATATAATTATAGCGGACCGCAGATACTGAACTGACCAACAAACAAAAAAACCTTGACATATTATTCATGTTGAAATGATCTCAAGGCAAATGGACAAAGAGAATCATGAGAACATCCCGGAGAATGAACGTACATATTCACAATGGAACCCTCAACCCTGTTTTTCAAGGACTCCTATAATATGTGAACAAGGGTTTTCTACTCAACAACACTGCCATAGTGTTACACTAATCCAGAGGAAACTCCAACACCCTGAATCCTGAAACTTGGCCCTTTTCCTTCTTCCTTTTACAATTACCCAAATATTGCAAAGCACAATCCACACAAAAAGAATCCAGATCCAGAGAAAACCAATTAAAAGGTGCATCCAGACCAGATCAGACTGAGCAAGCAGTGGTAACACATCCTAGGGTATCATTTCGGTTAGCCTGGCATTAGCACACACACCGATGACGTGCTTTCACTCCCCCCGTTTGCGCCACGTGGCACTATCAGTCTGGACTTCGTTCGGCCTATAGGCAGAGAGCATGAGAAATCCGAAAGTGACCGGGGCCAATCGGTGACTGCATTTCAGCTGCTGTGCCAACAGTGAAAAGCAGAAATAATTTTCAGTTTTCTCAAACTCTCTGCCTACGGCCCGAAGTCTGAGTGAATCCACGTTATCAGTCTGGCTCATACCAGGCTATCATTGCGTTAGCCTAATTCACTTTCCCTGCCATTTCTGGCAAATTTAGCTAATTTTACCAGCCAAAGCAATTTTACTGAGACAATAACAACTTAAGTAGATAACGAAACACTGTAATTTATTTTAACAGGACCGGAACAGACATTGAGCATTTTTGAGAACTGGATCAACCCCATGTATGCATATAACACACACACACCGATCCATGTCTATGTTCCATTGAGCCAATACCGTAGGACACAGGTGGATGGTGGAAACGGCAGACCGGCTGATATATGCATCCGAGTCTAGATGTTGCCGTTATCTCCATTTTGCCAGAAGCTATACTGAAACTGCGAAGGTGACGGTTGAACATATGGAACTCTAAACGCTGAGCCAAATCCTGACCAACTTGGTATATAAGCCTTTCTGTTCCAATCCAGGACTCGCTGCAGACATTGTGAATGATAGTTCATGGATTATATATTATACACCATTACTATCCCGCCTCCCAAGGGAAAGCCGCACCAGATGAGGGGGAGATTTCATTGGGATTTTCAAGACTGTCAGATTTATGGATGACTGAAATGTGTTGATACAAACTCAATCAAACTTTACAAGGCCAAACCAAGCCCGGATTAGGACATAAATCACTGGCCTACAACAGCGTTTGATATAGGTTGCAGTGCACTTGCCCATACGCCCAATACAGCGTTGAACTAAACCAGGCATATTGAGCAAGACTCTCAAAGGAAATTGTGTGTAGTAATTGTCAAAAGAAAAGTAATGGGTCTTTTTTGGTATTTTTCTTTTATGAAACTATAAATGTACAAAGTAATATTATGCCAAAGTGAAAAGAAAGACATGTTGTTGAAACGGCGAGTGGGTTCATATTTCATTCAGTGTTCATGCTAGTAGTAACCAGAAGGAATGAAGGAAACCTGTGTTCATTTAGATTTCTGGGACCGTACCAAGCCATAAGATGTTTCCATGCTAAAATTGTACAGTTATTAAGTCTTGTCAACTTTTGTCTGTATTAGATGCACTGCACTCTTAAAATGGATGTCATCGCATCTGCAGTTCTGCACACAAGACAGGATAACATTAAACATGTGCTATTGTTAACCACAACGTATGCTAGCTGCATTCATTAGTTATTCTGTCCATGGGTATATTTTAATTGCATTGAAAGTGTATATTTTTTGTATAACTTTCTTTTTTGGCTACTTTTAATTATGTACTTTTACTCCTATTTCTCACTTTCAATATGCTTTATATTTCAAGGACCGTACAGAACAACCCAGACATTCTGTACTTTTTTTCCATAGTGATTGACACGTGTCCCCCCCCCAACGCATGACATGACTCATGCGTGTCTATTTACACCACTGTTACAGATGACGCATCCATTTAGCGACTGCAACCAGGACTGGAGAAGTGAGACTAAAACTAGATTCCTGTAGGCTTCTCCATCGACGGTGGCACATAACTGATCATGTCGGTAAGCAAAACGCCATCATTGTTGAGTCTACCTATAAACCTCACTGGAGCTCTGGCATTGTCTACTTAAAAAAACACCTATTTTGTTATTTTCACAGTGGTGGAAAAAGTACTCAATTGTTTTACTTAAGTAAAAGTATACTAATACTGCAATTTAGAACTATACTTCGTTACAAGTAAAAGTACAGAATTGAAAATGTACTTGAGTAAAAGTACAAAAGTATCGGCATCAAAATGTACTTAAAGTACTAAAAGTATTCATATTGCAGAATGTCCCATTTCACAAGTTCAAAATGTGTAGAAAATCTATTGAAAATTGCCGAAATGTATATGGTTGAAGTGGTTAATGTATGTTTTCTAATCAAAATTAGTAAAGTACAAATACCTCGAAATTGTACTTTAGTACAGTGCTTAAGTAAAAGTACTTAATTACTTTCCACCACTGCCTTTTTGGCTTCACTCACAGACGGGCTACAACACAAGAAGGTAAACAGGCAGACACACAAGCTGAGGTGGTTGTTGTTGCTATCCATGTCATAGCCTAACCCTAAACCTAACCTGCCCAGACTCTTCTTCAACAAAGATGGCGAATCATTCTTTGTTCTTTACTTATGCATACAATTGTATCGTAAACAAAACACTGAAGTCCTTCAACCAGAAACCTAACCTACGGTAACCCTAACGTTTATCTGAATTATGGGAGGTCAGAATACCGAGAGGTCGGAATAATGGGCAGACATCGTCGTCGTTTTCCCCTCTATAGAGGGTATGCGCGTGACATCATTATCAAACCCGGAAGTTATGCAGGAATGCCTACTGAGTGTCAAAAAAGTACTTTCTGGCCTTGACAGCCCATGCATCCAAACAGAAAAGTCCTATCTGAATTACAACGTTAAACAGTGGCAAAACAACTTTGCATGTTGCTTTGCCACTCGACTTGCCACTCGATGTGCCATTCACTTTAAGCATGCGCATACCCTCTATTCCAGTAACCCCCAAAATGGGCACATGAACTGAAAAAGAATAATAAAATAACAACCTTGGCTTGTCTGGAATAGGCTGTCTAACTCTAATCCTTTATTAACGTACAGTATTCTCACTATGATGTGTGTACTGTAATGCGATTAGTCCGTCTGCTAATGTCTTTAGACGAGGGACTAACTGTTCCCCGTGATTTGACAGTGGAACAATAATGAGTCAGGCGGATAGAGAGACATACAGCCAGTGTACAAGAGAGAGAGAGAGAGGTGGAGGGAGGGATAGAACAGCAATTGAAGGAGTGGAAGGCAGAGAGAGATGGAGACTTTAAGTCTTTGACGAAGAGTTGTCCTTGGCTGATGAATGCCCGTATTTATCGCTCATCTATGTCATATTTCTGTCTTTGTGTCTCTTCTTTTTTGGTCTGCCCCCTCAAAGGCAGCTATTAACCTCAACAGGTTAGTGGTCAGGGCCTCCTGATACTGTAAGTGCATACTCTACATGGCACTGAATGAACTCCCATCTTGGCTGGTTGCACGGCGCGCTAAAGTACCCGGGAACAATGAAGCATAACGCTTGGGCCACGAATTCACAAAGGATTAGTCATTATTGTGTTATTGCCATGGTGAGAGGAAAAAGGTCTGGACAAACCTGGGATGGCGTTGAGACATTACTGTGAGTATGGTTGACTTTAGAGCAGATTAAAGGCCCTTTCAAATGGGCAAGTGATTAGTAATTTATTTTCAATGTGAGGCCTGCGGTATTTTTGTACCCGTGGAGAAGTCGAGGGGGCAACAGCGCGAGCGCAATTACGTCGGCACGGCCCCACGAGATTGTCACGAGGGTGCTCGTTTCGTGCACACAAGCTTTTTTTATACGTTGGCGTTGTCGCGCCCCTCCTGAGCAGACCTGGAGCAGACCTGTCGTTGATCCAGGCGACAGTGTCTGCATCACACGCTGCCCATCTGAAAGGACCTTTAAGGCTGCATTCTCACAGAGATATGTGTTTCCTCCAACTGCGCCTTGGTCTGCCCCGGGGTCTCCTCCCAGTGGGACGTGCGTCGAGGACCTCCCTAGGGAGACGCCCGAGAGGCATCCTAACCAGATGCCCGAACCACCTAAGCTGGCTCCTTTCCAAGCGAAGGAGCAGCGGTATCTCACAGAGATGGATCATCTCATTTTGAGCTCCTTGTATAGAAGTCGTTTCCCTCAGAGGTGTCTCAACAGGTAGAAACTACATGAAATATATATTTTTCTTTCTCCCCCGTCTGGTTAGACGGTGAAGTGGTAATTGACAGCAAGTTAGATTGTGTACTTTGGTACATAATATACGTCTTGTAGGCCAATGTTGATTTATGTTGCCCCCAAGCTGGGCAAGACGTTGCCGGTTGTGTGTCTGAATGGACGTACCGCCCAAGGAATTTATGTTGAGGCTTGACAAAACTGTTTACATTTCTCTGTGACTGAGTGAGGTGAGTGGTTGAAAAAGATCAATCAAAGAAACCCCACATTCGTAATATGTTTGTTTTTTTATAACTTGATACATAGTTGTTTTTGTTTTTTTTATAAATATATTTTTTATCCCACAATTTTGTAACCCATGTTTCACCCCTGTGTCAATCATCTAATGTGATCCTGGGCTCTACACACCCTCCACCAACCTAGTCCCCATATATGGGGGACAAGGGGAGAGCAACGGACTTGAACTCATGCTTCCTTCATGCCTGAGTGTCCAAGTTGCTCCTTTACACCTGCCAGGGGGGAGTTTCCCATAGTTGTTTTTTGTATTATCCCTGTCAAATAAGGTATAGGTATAAAGTCAGCATAATGAACAATGCAACAATGGTAAGGCTGTCAAATAAATGATGGTATACATGAAAAACTATTTTAACCACATGAACCCTATAGCAACCCTATCTGGGGATGATAGGCGAACATTTTGCGGAGTTAGCCGATCTACACACTCGCCACGCGCCACAACGCGGTGTGTCGTGAGCTTGTAGATTGGCTATTGTCTGCAAAGAGATTTGTAAGGGGGGTTAAATGGAGGGGATCAAATAGACCCCTGGGGCTAAAACGATCTAGATTTAAGTGATTCTCATGGTGTAAATACAGAAGCCGGTCAAAATGATTTGAACAGGTCACTGACCTTGTTGAGGAACACAAGGCTGTCGACCAAGGGCGTTGGAAAAAATATGAATAAAAAGAGGACTGTTTGATTTATCACATGAAACAAAATGTGTGGGTATCTGAAACCCATTCAGTTTATTTGTGTTCAGGTGTAGAACGTTTACCTTGATGTTATCTCTTGATATATTGAATTTTAGTATCTTTGTCACAGCGAGCATTTGTGACCCATTTTGGGTAGGTAACAAACGGCTTGTATGTTGTGGTTTCAATGGAAATGGTTTAAAAATCATCATAGTATCGTAGAATAACTGTTTTGGTAACTGAAGTTCCAATGCATCAAATGTATGACCTGCACATTGTGACAAGTAACTGATGACAAAGAACATTGCATACTAAAGTTCAAAATGTTGAGATATCTCTCTCTAAGAGTGTGATATAGGTTTTATATTTACGAGTCTCTTGACAAAGTATTGTATAACTGTATTATAGCTGCCAAAATAAAGGAAACAAAAACCTCCATCGTCTCAGTAGTCCACATTTCCTTCATTTTGGCAGATATCTGTACATAAAGAGGTCATGTTGTTTACTTTGTGGTCCTCTGCTACTTGTTCTTTGCGTGGTTCCCAAAAGCATGTGTAACGTTATCAAAAAACAAACATTATGAAGTAGGCTACCTCAGGTTGACATTTGCCTGCCTGTTACGCTAACATTACCTTCGTCACGCTTAAATAGAGCATGACAACTCTTAAAAATGCTATATTTTGTCATACAAAATGTTGCTCAGCTAATTACTGTGTAGGCCTCTGGCTAGCAGTGATCTTAGTAGTAGGCATAGATAGTTTAGGCAATGTTCGAAATACATGCTTATTTAGTTTTGGGGTAAGGACAATATTTACCCTATAGCTAGGCCTACTAAAAAACAACAACATGGCTATTATTGATTATTATGTATTAACAGATTCACTAATATTGTCATTGTTTTGCCACAGATTATGCTATAGGCTTATGCAAATGCAACCAATACACTGCTCTCTAATAATAATTTAATAATGATTTATTCGAAGATTATTTGTGCGATATTAATAATTGTTATATCGCACACATGTTTTGGACAAGACGCATGCCAGAAATGACACTGGTGGCATGCTGTTGCAGGGTGCTGAGGGGGGGGGGGGGGGGGGGGGGGAAGCCACTAATGCGACTGGCAAATGCATGAAACTGATTTGTGTTGGTGTTTATTTTTGGAAGCCTGACGAGGCTTTTGGGAATTTCTAGCTCTGTACAGTTGTGTGTCTCTGATGCATTTCCTATTTCTGGTTGTTTGTTTGTACTTTTTCTCCTGCACGTATACTGTATAATTTGAATGTGATATAACACTGTTTGAAAGTGTATGTCATTTTCTACATATACTGCATGAGGAGGAAACACTGCTGGTGACACGTCAAAGTGTCAATGTGTATATAATGTGTTATACAAGAAGATCACACATTTGTATGCTGAGGAGACGGGAATTTTAAATGGGGTCAGCTACAGTATTAGGTATTTTGTTCTCTTTTTTTTGAGGAATGCGAATTGTGTTTTTTGTATCTTTGTAAAATAGCTACCGCAGAGAGGCCCCTCCCCACGCTGTTGTCATGCCAACGTCACACAGTAACCATGGTAATGCAGATGGAACCATTAACGCAACCTATTTCACTGAATGGGAACAACCCAAGTTCATGAAATCAAACTTGACCTACATTTGGCAAGAGCACTAGCATTAGGCATAGTGTGTGGATAAAATAATGATGGGGAAAAGAATGACAAATCAATCATAGCTTACAAATAGGGGAACTTATAGTATTTTTAATGCGTGAAATGGCTGGCTTTATTCAACAATATAAAATGGCTGGTTTTATTCAACGATATAAAATGGCTGGTTTTATTCAACTTGTATTTTCTGTGCCGATGTTACAGGCCTAGTCGTATCTTCTATTATGACAGTAAAATTGGAACTATCCCCATTCGGACATATTGCAGTTTACCATTGCATAATCACAATAGCCCTCTAGATTTTGATTGGCAACATACCGTTGTTGTTCAAAGTTGTGGAGGTATCTGGCTGATAAAGACTGCTTTATAAGAGCAATAACACACTAAGGGCTGATATAGCATGACTGTACCATGGCTATATCATGGCATTTAATTAAGGCCCTGGTTTTGCAGCATTCCTTGGTGGTGGTCCAAGACCTTGGAGAAGCGGAGACATTTTAGGCACTCTGTGAAACGACACCCAAAGACATGATATCGACATAAGATGGCGTTATTGCTAAAGTAAAACCGAGACAAAGAAAGCCCAGTCTCATGAGTGGCACTGATAATTAGTCGTATTAGTCGTAATTTGTCGTAAACGGATAAAAGCTTAGAGATGTCTGAGGTTTGAAATATTTATCTGGTGGGTTTGGCATCGAAGGCTGGTGTGAGGAGGACACACTTACAGTATGGCCACAAGTGCACACAGTACTCACCCAAGACTGTGTACACACACACACACACACACACACACACACACACACACACACACACAGTATATAATGTGTACAGCCTGAATCAGAATTTCAATAAAGATCTTGGATCAAAAGATCTCTGCGAGTCAGTTAGTGTGTGTGTGTGTGTGTGTGTGGGGGGGGGGGGGGGGGGGGGTAGGTGCGTGCCAGTACGCATGTACACGCGCATGTACGTGTCAAGTGCACGTACATGCTTACGTGCACTTGACATTGACCTTTGACATTTTCGGAGCGACATCCCATTACTCGGACTACGCGACTTCCACATGCAGTGAGGTTTAGCCTGGGATAGGGTTATACCAACGCGACCTGATGAAGACTCCTTTGTGAGACGAAACATGTTGGCGTTTTAACATTATTATTAAAGTACCTTGATTTTATATCCACACTCTCCTCATTTTTATACTTTTTTTAGTGCTCGGATCGCCGCCTTTTCTTCATCATTTCAGTGCCTTTGATCTTTGAACCTTTTCTGCACCTCCATTGAGCACCTAGTTGATTTCTTTTTTTTTCATGATCAACAAATAACAAGCCGTCGCACTAATGAGACAGCACTGTGCCTTTTAAGATGAGTGCCGTGATTTCTTTTTTTTTTAATCCTATTTTCCACCTGTGTTTATGAGGTGACAGTACTTCATTAGACTGCTTAGTGTGTTTATGTGCAATGATGTCTTCCCTTTGTATTTAGGGTTTCTTCCTTTAGGCTGAAACTTTGACAGTCAAACGTGCCAATTAAATAAACAGTGATATAGTGACATCACAATATCATCCCCTCCCTAACCCCTCCCCCTTCAGCTGTGTGGGTGCGGCTTCAGTTCAGATCACCACCCATCACCACCCACCAGGCAAACCAGGCATACCTAAAGAACTGGTGGGGGTGTCCACATAAAAACATTTTAACAAATACTGTACACTTTAAAAAAGTCTTTCTCCTTATATAATAATAATAATAATATCTGATGATCATGTTTTAGGGTGGAAAAAAATTATGGCACTCTTATTTTTGATGGAATGACCCATCACGTTCATATAATGTCAATGTACAAAGTTTCTTATGTCTGCTGGCTCAGTCCCAACAGCTCTTGACTTTGAACCACAAGGCCACGTGCAGGAAAGGGCAATTGTGATCTGTGACAGTTAACGGTTGTACTGTCTTTAACGATAACTTGTATTGATAATATCAGCGTGGCTGAAAGTTTGTTAATATTGCTTTTGTAAGAGGTTTTCAACCCCATCAAAGTAAACACAATATGTGGTGCGAAAGATTGAACTTGCCGAACGAAGAGAACTCGAATAATTGTACAGGAAGAATTGATACATTTAGGTCAGTCCTCTGAGACTTGTGTAACCTAACTCCCCTGAGTTGTGTCCATCGGAGGAGATCTACTACTATTATAAATTAAAAGAAACACCCTGCTGTATGGAGGCAAAATGGGTACTTTTCAAATGAATTACGAATCACCCATCCAGGCTCCAGCTTGACGTGTATAGCAATAGAAGTATAGTCCAGTAATAATGTAATTTGACCTCAAACTAATTGCAAAAAAACTTAAAACCTCAGCTGATTTTGTATCTTCAATATATCCTGAATAACAGAAGAATTGTCTGAGGGGAAAGTGTTGAACAGCCTGTACAGTATGGCCACCATAGACGAGGCAAATCTTTTTTAGATTTCCTTTTGCTTAAGTAGCATGTGCCATATCAAACTAGAGGGTTTTCATGATTCTGAATCCATTCCAAGCATTAGTTTTGCATAAAAACTCATTGGCCATAATGTGGCCGCTTTTAGGCCAATGAGTATCAGAATCAGAAGGGCACATTTGTTTTAGTGTTGTCCGAGCGAACAGATGTTTATAATCATGTCTTCTTCTATGGTCCTCATCCTCTGAGCTAAACTCAAATAACTTATGTAACTGTATTGGTATTGGTAATGATCTGTGTTTTGCTCTGAACACCACTAATAATGTTCGTAATTGGACCTTTACAGGTCTGGAACTCTGAATGCACCATCGTCCAGGTTTTTCTCTTTCTTTTTTCTGTCTTCTTTCTCGATGTCATTCAGTAGGAGAATAAGAGTCACGATTTCAGGCTGTCGTGCGTTGCAAGACAGAATATTACACCAGTCCTCCGTGACCTCCACTGGCTACCGGTCAAACAAAGAATCCACTTCAAAACACTCCTGACCACCTACAAAGCACTACACAACCTGGCTCCCCCATACCTCTGTGACCTCCTCAAACGTCATGTCCCCTCCCGCTCCCTCAGATCTGGTGACGCAAACCTCCTCGACGTCCCCAAGACCAAACTCCGCACATGGGGTGACGGAGCATTTGCCTTTGCTGCCCCAACCTTGTGGAATGCCCTCCCTAAGGCACTCAGAGATGCCCCCACCCTCCAAACCTTCAAAACCGCCCTCAAGACCCACCTCTTCAACATTGCCTTCCCTAGCTAACCCTTTTCACTGTCTTTTAATGATTTTTAGCTTCTAGTGATTATTTCTTTTTTCTATTAAAGTTGTTTTTATTTGTGTTGTTAAAGACCCCCCTTGTAAAGCATCTTTGGGTACTCAGAAAAGCGCTATATACGTTTGAGATATTATTATTATTATTATTAAAATGGCCTTAAATAATACTATTTAACTATTTAACCCAGGATCTGTGTTGCAAGAGTGACGTTTGAACTCAACCTTTGGGACCAATTAAGGCAAGGTTTTTAAGCCTCCGGGCTATTGCATCACACTGCCGGATGTTCAATGAGACTTCTTGCATCACCCTTTAAACTGTCCATTTGGAAGCTGTGAATCTTGAGATTTCCACCATGGGTCATAGTCCGTTTTGAAATGTAATAAATAAATAAGTACATGCATACATATACATTTCTAGTATTAAAATGTAGAGAATTCCACGGCCACGTGTCTTTGTGCGCATTAATTGAACACCGTGACGCACAGTAATGCTGTTCACGCCTGTGGTTGATAAATCCTTAATTAATAAATCCCTAAATCCCTCATCCCTAAAGTCAGTTATCTCCTTCTCCATCATTTGTTGGTATGGAAACCTAAACATAAAGGACAAAAAACACCTTGGTAGGATTGTGAGAACGGCCTCAAAGATTGCCGGAGTGAATTTCAGTAGTCCTAGAGATCAAGTATTTAAAAACCAGGTGCTTAAAAAAGCCATGTCCATTTGTACAGACAACTCATCCCCTCAGCTCTGAGTTCATGGCTGCTTCCTTCTGGCCTTCGCCTAAAGGTCCCAGGGGCCACAAGCAATAGGTATAGGGTCTCCTTCGTGCCTGTGTCTATCCAGGCTTTAAATGCCGATAGGAGGAGGAGAGAACCTGTCGCTTACTTGCTTGTTGTATAATTTATTAACTGTTTTTGAAAATGTTATGAATTTCAATGCTACACCGATACCTTGAACTGCCACCCTGTTTTATTGTTTCCATGTGTACCATGTGCTTTTTCCTACTGGCCAATCACATCGGGGCTTTCCTACAACAACAGTCCCTCTCCCTACCTCTACCTATCCTTTCTCTCTCTCTCTCTCTCTCTCTCTCTCTCTCTGATGGACTTAGATGTGAGTGTGTCGCAGGCTCGCAATCTTCTAGTACATATATAATATACCTATACATACACTGTAATCTGTCACTGAAGAGCATACAAGACAACGGACAAAATACTAAACATGGCTTTTGGTTCATGGTTTGCAGTGCCAAACACTGAGTATTAAGTCCTTGAACTTGCTTCAGTTCTCCTGGAGAATACTGGGGAGGGGGGAAATAATGTCAAGCTTGAATATTACTAAAAATATTCTTCTTGTAAACAGTTGATTTATTTTTTTAATCTGCACTATGATTAATGAGAA
The DNA here is from genome assembly GCF_964188405.1 of Protomyctophum parallelum. Classification (NCBI taxonomy): domain Eukaryota; kingdom Metazoa; phylum Chordata; class Actinopteri; order Myctophiformes; family Myctophidae; genus Protomyctophum; species Protomyctophum parallelum. The sequence continues at coordinate 17,405,553 of NC_139715.1, read as the reverse complement.
ATGTTCACTGGACACTTAATATGGATATGAAAGGGGTCAGTTAGCCAAACAAAATACTGTGCAAAATGTAACCTATATATAAATAACAGCTGCTCACAGCAATGGGACATTAGTAAATTACCCAAGCTGTGCTACACTGGGCGGGCAGTGCCGGTATCGATCACAGAACATTTTAATTCAATGAGTGCTTTACACAACACTGGTTACCATTCAGTATTTAGACAGAAGTTTTATAATGTGGTATGCAACTGGCTTGGGTAATGCAAGAAGTAGTGTCTCATAATCTACAAGGTGCATTCGTTACTGGTCAGCTAGAAAGCGCGTTACTCATTATTAGAAACACAATAGCTTACACCCTACAAAAGTACAAAGGTTGCATGCATTTTCAGCACAAAAGAATGAGCATTCTACTGTATATACTGTATGTAATGGCACTACCTTACCTATAAACTGAAAGATGCAGCTCCCAAGGCATTGCACAGAGAAGACCCAACCTGCCACACCAGAGGGGACATACTTACTAAGGGTGACCATATAGGGAGCCAAATTATTGTGGTAACCAGGGAGTAGCAGGGGTGGTTAGGCTCAGACTCTCTCTTTCCCGGGTGTTTTGCCTATAGCCCATTATCGTGCGGCATACTATAGCATGCCGTTTTTCATCATTTTTGAGGATTTGAAAAAAAAGACAGTCAATGTAAAAATAAATGCTGGAGTTGGCACTCGCATTTAATATTTCAATGAGCAGTGTTTAGTGACCTAATGTCACTAAAATGCATCCGAATTACAAAACTGTAAATCTAAAAGGTCATCTAAACTCAAAAAGGTTAAGTGTATGGTTCCCGCATGCATCTCCCATGTCCTTGTAGCACATGTGTAAAGATGAGGGGAACATTTTCCATCTAAATTCTGAACGGTGGGTTAAATATAACATTCCTCAGTGTACCTTACATGCCAGTGTGGCTCAAAAAATAAATCTGAGGTTTATAATCCAAAGGTTACTGGTTCAAAACTCAAACTAAACAAATAAGCAACAAAAAACTAAAAAAAACATCTCAAATAAATCAACTCAAATAACAAAAACTCAAATGCCTCACTAAAAGCAAATAATAAAATGGTTAAATTAAACAAATAATACAATAGCTCAATTAAATGTGAAGAAGAGTTTCAATAAAAGGAAATTAAACAGGACATTATATTAGTGTTCAAGCCTCTTGAAGAACTTTTTCACTGTCCTTCTGAAAGGTGCAGTGTTTGAATCTCCTAAAGTGTGCATTGTTTTTGAACCTTCTAATGAAACTCCTAAAGAACCTCTAAATTCTGAAAGGTCATGAAAGGAGACATTCTCAACTGCATTACCATGCCATTGTGGCTCAGTGGCTGAACCTGGAATTTATAAACGGAACATTTAGGGTTCAATTCTCCTGAAGGACATTTTAACTGTCCATCTCAATGCTGAAAGGGGCAGTGTTTGTATCTCCTAAAGAACATTTTCAGTCAATCTAAATTCTGATAGAAGGGTTAAGTATTATGTTCTCAACTGCATTGCTTATGCCTGTGTGGCTCGAGTAAAATCCAGTTTGTACACCAAAGGTTGTGAATTCGAACTTAAATATAAGTCCCAGATTGTACCTTACAGCCCAGCGTGGCTCAAAAGATAAATCTGAGGTTTACAACCCAAAGGTTACTGGTTCAAAACTCAAACAAAACTAATAATCAACAAAAAACTCAAACAAAACTAAAAGAAAGTCAAACAAAACTAATAATCAACAAAAAACTCAAACTAAAAGAACTCAATCAAAACTAATACTCAAACAAAACTAAAAGAAACTCAAACAAAACTAACAATCAACTAAAAATATTCAATATAAAAACTGAAACAACAAATCAAACAATTAGAGGTTCAAGCCTCTTGAAGAACATTTTCACTGTCCTTCTGAAAGGTGCAGTGTTTGAACCTCCTAAAGTGTGCATTGTTTTTTAACCTCCTAATGAAACTCCTAAAGAACCTCTATATTCTGAAAGGTGGGTTAAGTCAGACATTCTCAACTGCATCACTTATCCCTGTGTGGCTCATGAGTAAAATCCAGTGTTTGTACACCAAAGGTTGCGAGTTCGAACCTGCCACAGGACATTTTCACTGTCCATTCTTTATTCTGACAGGCTGGTTAAATATAAGTTCCCGATTGTACCTTACATGCCATTGTGGCGCAGGTGATAAGCCTGGGGTTTATAAACTGAACATTCTGGGTTCAAATCCCCTGAAGAACATTTTCACTGTCCATTCTTATTTCTGAAAGGTCAGTTATGTAATATTATGTTCTCAACTGCATTTCTCATGCATTTGTGGCTGAAGAGTAAAATCCAGAGTTCATTTCTGCGACAGAACATTTTCACTGTCCATCTAAATTCTAAAAGGTGGGTTAAATATAAGTCCCAGATTGTACCTTACAGCCCAGCGTGGCTCAAAAGAGAAATCTGAGGTTTACAACCCAAAGGTTCCTGGTTCAATACTCAAACAAAACTAATAATCAACAAAAAACTCAAACTAAACTAAAAGAAACTCAAACAAAACTAATAATCAACAAAAAACTCAAACAAAACAAAAAGAAACTCAAACAAAACTAATAATCAACAAAAAACTCAAACAAAACTAAAAGAAACTCAATCAAAACTAATACTTAAACAAAACTAACAATCAACAAAAAACTCAAAAAATATTCAATATAAAAACTGAAACAACAAATCAAACAATTAGAGGTTCCAAGCCTCTTGAATAACATTTCCACTGTCCTTCTGAAAGGTGCAGTGTTTGAACCTCCTAAAGTGTGCATTGTTTTTTAACCTCCTAATGGAACTCCTAAAGAACCTCTATATTCTGAAAGGTGGGTTAAGTCAGACATTCTCAACTGCATCACTTATGCCTGTGTGGCTCATGAGTAAAATCCAGTGTTTGTACACCAAAGGTTGCGAGTTCGAACCTGCCACAGGACATTTTCACTGTCCATTCTTTATTCTGACAGGCTGGTTAAATATAAGTTCCCGATTGTACCTTACATGCCATTGTGGCACAGGTGATAAGCCTGGGGTTTATAAACAGAACATTCTGGGTTCAAATCCCCTGAAGAACATTTTCACTGTCCATTCTTATTTCTGAAAGGTCAGTTATGTAATATTATGTTCTCAACTGCATTTCTCATGCATTTGTGGCTGAAGAGTAAAATCCAGAGTTCATTTCTGCGACAGAACATTTTCACTGTCCATCTAAATTCTAAAAGGTGGGTTAAATATAAGTCCCAGATTGTACCTTACAGCCCAGCGTGGCTCAAAAGAGAAATCTGAGGTTTACAACCCAAAGGTTCCTGGTTCAATACTCAAACAAAACTAATAATCAACAAAAAACTCAAACTAAACTAAAAGAAACTCAAACAAAACTAATAATCAACAAAAAACTCAAACAAAACAAAAAGAAACTCAAACAAAACTAATAATCAACAAAAAACTCAAACAAAACTAAAAGAAACTCAATCAAAACTAATACTTAAACAAAACTAACAATCAACAAAAAACTCAAAAAATATTCAATATAAAAACTGAAACAACAAATCAAACAATTAGAGGTTCCAAGCCTCTTGAATAACATTTCCACTGTCCTTCTGAAAGGTGCAGTGTTTGAACCTCCTAAAGTGTGCATTGTTTTTTAACCTCCTAATGGAACTCCTAAAGAACCTCTATATTCTGAAAGGTGGGTTAAGTCAGACATTCTCAACTGCATCACTTATGCCTGTGTGGCTCATGAGTAAAATCCAGTGTTTGTACACCAAAGGTTGCGAGTTCGAACCTGCCACAGGACATTTTCACTGTCCATTCTTTATTCTGACAGGCTGGTTAAATATAAGTTCCCGATTTTACCTTACATGCCATTGTGGCGCAGGTGATAAGCCTGGGGTTTATAAACAGAACATTCTGGGTTCAAATCCCCTGAAGAACATTTTCACTGTCCATTCTTATTTCTGAAAGGTCAGTTATGTAATATTATGTTCTCAACTGCATTTCTCATGCATTTGTGGCTGAAGAGTAAAATCCAGAGTTCATTTCTGCGACAGAACATTTTCACTGTCCATCTAAATTCTAAAAGGTGGGTTAAATATAAGTCCCAGATTGTACCTTACAGCCCAGCGTGGCTCAAAAGAGAAATCTGAGGTTTACAACCCAAAGGTTCCTGGTTCAATACTCAAACAAAACTAATAATCAACAAAAAACTCAAACTAAACTAAAAGAAACTCAAACAAAACTAATAATCAACAAAAAACTCAAACAAAACAAAAAGAAACTCAAACAAAACTAATAATCAACAAAAAACTCAAACAAAACTAAAAGAAACTCAATCAAAACTAATACTTAAACAAAACTAACAATCAACAAAAAACTCAAAAAATATTCAATATAAAAACTGAAACAACAAATCAAACAATTAGAGGTTCCAAGCCTCTTGAATAACATTTCCACTGTCCTTCTGAAAGGTGCAGTGTTTGAACCTCCTAAAGTGTGCATTGTTTTTTAACCTCCTAATGGAACTCCTAAAGAACCTCTATATTCTGAAAGGTGGGTTAAGTCAGACATTCTCAACTGCATCACTTATGCCTGTGTGGCTCATGAGTAAAATCCAGTGTTTGTACACCAAAGGTTGCGAGTTCGAACCTGCCACAGGACATTTTCACTGTCCATTCTTTATTCTGACAGGCTGGTTAAATATAAGTTCCCGATTGTACCTTACATGCCATTGTGGCGCAGGTGATAAGCCTGGGGTTTATAAACAGAACATTCTGGGTTCAAATCCCCTGAAGAACATTTTCACTGTCCATCTAAATTCTTAAAGGCTGGTTAAATATAAGTTCCCGATTATACCTTACATGCCATTGTGGCGCAGGTGATAAGCCTGGGGTTTATAAACAGAACATTCTGGGTTCAAATCCCCTGAAGAACATTTTCACTGTCCATCTAAATTCTAAAAGGCTGGTTAAATATAAGTTCCCGCTTATACCTTACATGCCAGTGTGGCTCAATAGATAAAAACTAGGCTTCATAAACCAAACGTCATAGGTTCAAACCTCAAAGAAAACCAATACTCAACCAAAAGGTCAAACAAAAACAAAAACCAAAAGAAAAAAAAATCAAACAAAACAGCTGAAATAAAGTGTCATAAAAAAACTGAAATATCTCAATAAAAACTAAAAATAAACTGGTTCAATCAAATTAATGTGAAAAGTACAAAAATCACTTTGCTTAATATGTACATTTCTTAAGCTCCGCCCCCAGGAGGCAGGCTCATAAAGAAAATCCCGCCCCAGAGGCGGGTTCCCAAAAAAGATCCTCCCCCTCCCACCGGAGCCAAAAGAGGGCGTGAGGAGGGAGGCGGCCTGCCTCGGCACTTTGGCCTTAAAAAGCCAGAAAATGAAGGTTTGCTCTGAGCAAGATTCAAACCCACCACCTTCAGCTTGGGAGACCTATGCTTTCCTCTTGCACCACTAGGCATTTCACACTAATAAGAATTTGGAGGTTGTATTTAAGGTTGAAGGCAGAGGTGACAGGTCAAGGGATGAAAATCCTTTTCAGACACCTCTACCCCTTGCCAGAATGATTGAATCTAAAGGTGATGATCAGGGTTCATGACGACTCAACTGAGATTTAGGTTATTGTTTAAAACCATCTGTGGGAACATTTTTACTGTTTCCCACATTTACTATTTCATTGAGCAAACAAGATGTTTAGTTTGCCATAATGTAATTACATTGCATACCAGTTATTGTCATCTCTTACTCTCAGTCTTAGTTTTAGATGACCAAAACTTTTGCACTTTTAATCAACCAGAAATATAATTGTTTTGTTTAATACATTACTTTTGCTGTTCTCACTCCAGACTTTATTTAAACAATTAAGTTGGATATAAAGTTTTCAACTAGTTTCTCAAACAGTGCTGTGACCACAGCACTTCTTTGATAAGCTGAATAAAAAATAAAAAATAAACTACTTTAAAGTGAGAACAAATGCACTATAGCCTGTTTATCAAAACCTAAAGTGTTTTTTTGTTAAAGAACATTTGCTGTTCTCACTTTAGACTGTTAAACGTCTTTAAAGTTTTCAACTCAAACAGTGCTGTTATGACCACAGCTCATCTTAGAATAGCTTATTTAATTTAAAAAGAAATACCACTTTATACACTCATGGCATGCAGCATGTCAATCAAATCAATTATAGGCTGAGCTCCATACTTGTGAACGGCATTCTGTTTTGAGCTAGTGACTCAAGGATACCTTTTTTAAATTGAATCCAACAAATTCCATTTCATGTATTTATTGCAACCAACACCAAACAATTAAATACAAAAACAAACAACAATTTGGGGTAAGAACAGGACTATGGAAATTGTATACATGTGACCATGGCAGAGTAAGAACAGCTCAGTAAATTCAACTTGATGGTATTCCATCTTGGGAATCCATTAAAAGTGCTAAGGTGACCACACTGTTGATGTGTTCCACAATGGCAAGAGTAGACAAGCCTATAAGTAGAACTCTGTTAGAACCACAATGGCGAGAGTAGACAAGTCTATAAGTAGAACTCTGTTAGAACCACAATATGAAGGTACAGATAAGGCAACATTTCTGCACATTTGGTCATCAACACTGATGTGTAGAGAAGGGAGGCCTGTGAAACATACATTAGGACCACCAAGTCCAAAAAGAATCAATGGCCTAAACTCAAAAAGTGCTAAAGCAATTACAAGCAGTTTCCTACTTTGCTCAGCCAGTGCAAACAAAGAAAGACCAAACAGGAAAGCTAGCATGGCCAGTAGGCTTTATAGGGGAGGGGCTAATCAGTGACTACTTACACCTGGGTAATTGGGGGAAAGGTTAAGTGTATGGTTATCAGAGGCATCTTCCATGCCTTTGTGGCATAAGTATAAAAACAAAGGTATATAAACCAAAAGTGATAGGTTCAAAACTCAAACATGACTCAATATTAAAACTAAAAGAAACAATACCATTGAAGATGTCAAACAACTCCAATTTATGAGTAAAATAATTTTCAACAAAAACGTACTGACTCAAAATTTATGTAATGTTCTCAACTGCATTTCTCATGCATATGTGGCTGAAGAGTAAAATCCAGAGTTCATTTCTGCGACAGAACATTTTCACTGTCCATCTAAATTCTAAAAGGTGGGTTAAATATAAGTCCCAGATTGTACCTTACAGCCCAGCGTGGCTCAAAAGATAATTCTGAGGTTTACAACCCAAAGGTTCCTGGTTCAATACTCAAACAAAACTAATAATCAACAAAAAACTCAAACTAAACTAAAAGAAACTCAAACAAAACTAATAATCAACAAAAAACTCAAACAAAACAAAAAGAAACTCAAACAAAACTAATAATCAACAAAAAACTCAAACTAAACTAAAAGAAACTCAATCAAAACTAATACTTAAACAAAACTAACAATCAACAAAAAACTCAAAAAATATTCAATATAAAAACTGAAACAACAAATCAAACAATTAGAGGTTCCAAGCCTCTTGAATAACATTTCCACTGTCCTTCTGAAAGGTGCAGTGTTTGAACCTCCTAAAGTGTGCATTGTTTTTTAACCTCCTAATGGAACTCCTAAAGAACCTCTATATTCTGAAAGGTGGGTTAAGTCAGACATTCTCAACTGCATCACTTATGCCTGTGTGGCTCATGAGTAAAATCCAGTGTTTGTACACCAAAGGTTGCGAGTTCGAACCTGCCACAGGACATTTTCACTGTCCATTCTTTATTCTGACAGGCTGGTTAAATATAAGTTCCCGATTGTACCTTACATGCCATTGTGGCGCAGGTGATAAGCCTGGGGTTTATAAACAGAACATTCTGGGTTCAAATCCCCTGAAGAACATTTTCACTGTCCATTCTTATTTCTGAAAGGTCAGTTATGTAATATTATGTTCTCAACTGCATTTCTCATGCATTTGTGGCTGAAGAGTAAAATCCAGAGTTCATTTCTGCGACAGAACATTTTCACTGTCCATCTAAATTCTAAAAGGTGGGTTAAATATAAGTCCCAGATTGTACCTTACAGCCCAGCGTGGCTCAAAAGAGAAATCTGAGGTTTACAACCCAAAGGTTCCTGGTTCAATACTCAAACAAAACTAATAATCAACAAAAAACTCAAACTAAACTAAAAGAAACTCAAACAAAACTAATAATCAACAAAAAACTCAAACAAAACAAAAAGAAACTCAAACAAAACTAATAATCAACAAAAAACTCAAACAAAACTAAAAGAAACTCAATCAAAACTAATACTTAAACAAAACTAACAATCAACAAAAAACTCAAAAAATATTCAATATAAAAACTGAAACAACAAATCAAACAATTAGAGGTTCCAAGCCTCTTGAATAACATTTCCACTGTCCTTCTGAAAGGTGCAGTGTTTGAACCTCCTAAAGTGTGCATTGTTTTTTAACCTCCTAATGGAACTCCTAAAGAACCTCTATATTCTGAAAGGTGGGTTAAGTCAGACATTCTCAACTGCATCACTTATGCCTGTGTGGCTCATGAGTAAAATCCAGTGTTTGTACACCAAAGGTTGCGAGTTCGAACCTGCCACAGGACATTTTCACTGTCCATTCTTTATTCTGACAGGCTGGTTAAATATAAGTTCCCGATTGTACCTTACATGCCATTGTGGCGCAGGTGATAAGCCTGGGGTTTATAAACAGAACATTCTGGGTTCAAATCCCCTGAAGAACATTTTCACTGTCCATCTAAATTCTTAAAGGCTGGTTAAATATAAGTTCCCGATTATACCTTACATGCCATTGTGGCGCAGGTGATAAGCCTGGGGTTTATAAACAGAACATTCTGGGTTCAAATCCCCTGAAGAACATTTTCACTGTCCATCTAAATTCTAAAAGGCTGGTTAAATATAAGTTCCCGCTTATACCTTACATGCCAGTGTGGCTCAATAGATAAAAACTAGGCTTCATAAACCAAACGTCATAGGTTCAAACCTCAAAGAAAACCAATACTCAACCAAAAGGTCAAACAAAAACAAAAACCAAAAGAAAAAAAAATCAAACAAAACAGCTGAAATAAAGTGTCATAAAAAAACTGAAATATCTCAATAAAAACTAAAAATAAACTGGTTCAATCAAATTAATGTGAAAAGTACAAAAATCACTTTGCTTAATATGTACATTTCTTAAGCTCCGCCCCCAGGAGGCAGGCTCATAAAGAAAATCCCGCCCCAGAGGCGGGTTCCCAAAAAAGATCCTCCCCCTCCCACCGGAGCCAAAAGAGGGCGTGAGGAGGGAGGCGGCCTGCCTCGGCACTTTGGCCTTAAAAAGCCAGAAAATGAAGGTTTGCTCTGAGCAAGATTCAAACCCACCACCTTCAGCTTGGGAGACCTATGCTTTCCTCTTGCGCCACTAGGCATTTCACACTAATAAGAATTTGGAGGTTGTATTTAAGGTTGAAGGCAGAGGTGACAGGTCAAGGGATGAAAATCCTTTTCAGACACCTCTACCCCTTGCCAGAATGATTGAATCTAAAGGTGATGATCAGGGTTCATGACGACTCAACTGAGATTTAGGTTATTGTTTAAAACCATCTGTGGGAACATTTTTACTGTTTCCCACATTTACTCTTTCATTGAGCAAACAAGATGTTTAGTTTGCCATAATGTAATTACATTGCATACCAGTTATTGTCATCTCTTACTCTCAGTCTTAGTTTTAGATGACCAAAACTTTTGCACTTTTAATCAACCAGAAATATAATTGTTTTGTTTAATACATTACTTTTGCTGTTCTCACTCCAGACTTTATTTAAACAATTAAGTTGGATATAAAGTTTTCAACTAGTTTCTCAAACAGTGCTGTGACCACAGCACTTCTTTGATAAGCTGAATAAAAAATAAAAAATAAACTACTTTAAAGTGAGAACAAATGCACTATAGCCTGTTTATCAAAACCTAAAGTGTTTTTTTGTTAAAGAACATTTGCTGTTCTCACTTTAGACTGTTAAACGTCTTTAAAGTTTTCAACTCAAACAGTGCTGTTATGACCACAGCTCATCTTAGAATAGCTTATTTAATTTAAAAAGAAATACCACTTTATACACTCATGGCATGCAGCATGTCAATCAAATCAATTATAGGCTGAGCTCCATACTTGTGAACGGCATTCTGTTTTGAGCTAGTGACTCAAGGATACCTTTTTTAAATTGAATCCAACAAATTCCATTTCATGTATTTATTGCAACCAACACCAAACAATTAAATACAAAAACAAACAACAATTTGGGGTAAGAACAGGACTATGGAAATTGTATACATGTGACCATGGCAGAGTAAGAACAGCTCAGTAAATTCAACTTGATGGTATTCCATCTTGGGAATCCATTAAAAGTGCTAAGGTGACCACACTGTTGATGTGTTCCACAATGGCAAGAGTAGACAAGCCTATAAGTAGAACTCTGTTAGAACCACAATGGCGAGAGTAGACAAGTCTATAAGTAGAACTCTGTTAGAACCACAATATGAAGGTACAGATAAGGCAACATTTCTGCACATTTGGTCATCAACACTGATGTGTAGAGAAGGGAGGCCTGTGAAACATACATTAGGACCACCAAGTCCAAAAAGAATCAATGGCCTAAACTCAAAAAGTGCTAAAGCAATTACAAGCAGTTTCCTACTTTGCTCAGCCAGTGCAAACAAAGAAAGACCAAACAGGAAAGCTAGCATGGCCAGTAGGCTTTATAGGGGAGGGGCTAATCAGTGACTACTTACACCTGGGTAATTGGGGGAAAGGTTAAGTGTATGGTTATCAGAGGCATCTTCCATGCCTTTGTGGCATAAGTATAAAAACAAAGGTATATAAACCAAAAGTGATAGGTTCAAAACTCAAACATGACTCAATATTAAAACTAAAAGAAACAATACCATTGAAGATGTCAAACAACTCCAATTTATGAGTAAAATAATTTTCAACAAAAACGTACTGACTCAAAATTTATGTAATGTTCTCAACTGCATTTCTCATGCATATGTGGCTGAAGAGTAAAATCCAGAGTTCATTTCTGCGACAGAACATTTTCACTGTCCATCTAAATTCTAAAAGGTGGGTTAAATATAAGTCCCAGATTGTACCTTACAGCCCAGCGTGGCTCAAAAGATAATTCTGAGGTTTACAACCCAAAGGTTCCTGGTTCAATACTCAAACAAAACTAATAATCAACAAAAAACTCAAACTAAACTAAAAGAAACTCAAACAAAACTAATAATCAACAAAAAACTCAAACAAAACAAAAAGAAACTCAAACAAAACTAATAATCAACAAAAAACTCAAACAAAACTAAAAGAAACTCAATCAAAACTAATACTTAAACAAAACTAACAATCAACAAAAAACTCAAAAAATATTCAATATAAAAACTGAAACAACAAATCAAACAATTAGAGGTTCCAAGCCTCTTGAATAACATTTCCACTGTCCTTCTGAAAGGTGCAGTGTTTGAACCTCCTAAAGTGTGCATTGTTTTTTAACCTCCTAATGGAACTCCTAAAGAACCTCTATATTCTGAAAGGTGGGTTAAGTCAGACATTCTCAACTGCATCACTTATGCCTGTGTGGCTCATGAGTAAAATCCAGTGTTTGTACACCAAAGGTTGCGAGTTCGAACCTGCCACAGGACATTTTCACTGTCCATTCTTTATTCTGACAGGCTGGTTAAATATAAGTTCCCGATTGTACCTTACATGCCATTGTGGCGCAGGTGATAAGCCTGGGGTTTATAAACAGAACATTCTGGGTTCAAATCCCCTGAAGAACATTTTCACTGTCCATTCTTATTTCTGAAAGGTCAGTTATGTAATATTATGTTCTCAACTGCATTTCTCATGCATTTGTGGCTGAAGAGTAAAATCCAGAGTTCATTTCTGCGACAGAACATTTTCACTGCCCATCTAAATTCTAAAAGGTGGGTTAAATATAAGTCCCAGATTGTACCTTACAGCCCAGCGTGGCTCAAAAGAGAAATCTGAGGTTTACAACCCAAAGGTACCTGGTTCAATACTCAAACAAAACTAATAATCAACAAAAAACTCAAACTAAACTAAAAGAAACTCAAACAAAACTAATAATCAACAAAAAACTCAAACAAAACAAAAAGAAACTCAAACAAAACTAATAATCAACAAAAAACTCAAACAAAACTAAAAGAAACTCAATCAAAACTAATACTTAAACAAAACTAACAATCAACAAAAAACTCAAAAAATATTCAATATAAAAACTGAAACAACAAATCAAACAATTAGAGGTTCCAAGCCTCTTGAATAACATTTCCACTGTCCTTCTGAAAGGTGCAGTGTTTGAACCTCCTAAAGTGTGCATTGTTTTTTAACCTCCTAATGGAACTCCTAAAGAACCTCTATATTCTGAAAGGTGGGTTAAGTCAGACATTCTCAACTGCATCACTTATGCCTGTGTGGCTCATGAGTAAAATCCAGTGTTTGTACACCAAAGGTTGCGAGTTCGAACCTGCCACAGGACATTTTCACTGTCCATTCTTTATTCTGACAGGCTGGTTAAATATAAGTTCCCGATTGTACCTTACATGCCATTGTGGCGCAGGTGATAAGCCTGGGGTTTATAAACAGAACATTCTGGGTTCAAATCCCCTGAAGAACATTTTCACTGTCCATTCTTATTTCTGAAAGGTCAGTTATGTAATATTATGTTCTCAACTGCATTTCTCATGCATTTGTGGCTGAAGAGTAAAATCCAGAGTTCATTTCTGCGACAGAACATTTTCACTGCCCATCTAAATTCTAAAAGGTGGGTTAAATATAAGTCCCAGATTGTACCTTACAGCCCAGCGTGGCTCAAAAGAGAAATCTGAGGTTTACAACCCAAAGGTACCTGGTTCAATACTCAAACAAAACTAATAATCAACAAAAAACTCAAACTAAACTAAAAGAAACTCAAACAAAACTAATAATCAACAAAAAACTCAAACAAAACAAAAAGAAACTCAAACAAAACTAATAATCAACAAAAAACTCAAACAAAACTAAAAGAAACTCAATCAAAACTAATACTTAAACAAAACTAACAATCAACAAAAAACTCAAAAAATATTCAATATAAAAACTGAAACAACAAATCAAACAATTAGAGGTTCCAAGCCTCTTGAATAACATTTCCACTGTCCTTCTGAAAGGTGCAGTGTTTGAACCTCCTAAAGTGTGCATTGTTTTTTAACCTCCTAATGGAACTCCTAAAGAACCTCTATATTCTGAAAGGTGGGTTAAGTCAGACATTCTCAACTGCATCACTTATGCCTGTGTGGCTCATGAGTAAAATCCAGTGTTTGTACACCAAAGGTTGCGAGTTCGAACCTGCCACAGGACATTTTCACTGTCCATTCTTTATTCTGACAGGCTGGTTAAATATAAGTTCCCGATTGTACCTTACATGCCATTGTGGCGCAGGTGATAAGCCTGGGGTTTATAAACAGAACATTCTGGGTTCAAATCCCCTGAAGAACATTTTCACTGTCCATCTAAATTCTAAAAGGCTGGTTAAATATAAGTTCCCGCTTATACCTTACATGCCAGTGTGGCTCAATAGATAAAAACTAGGCTTCATAAACCAAACGTCATAGGTTCAAACCTCAAAGAAAACCAATACTCAACCAAAAGGTCAAACAAAAACAAAAACCAAAAGAAAAAAAAATCAAACAAAACAGCTGAAATAAAGTGTCATAAAAAAACTGAAAAATCTCAATAAAAACTAAAAATAAACTGGTTCAATCAAATTAATGTGAAAAGTACAAAAATCACTTTGCTTAATATGTACATTTCTTAAGCTCCGCCCCCAGGAGGCAGGCTCATAAAGAAAATCCCGCCCCAGAGGCGGGTTCCCAAAAAAGATCCTCCCCCTCCCACCGGAGCCAAAAGAGGGCGTGAGGAGGGAGGCGGCCTGCCTCGGCACTTTGGCCTTAAAAAGCCAGAAAATGAAGGTTTGCTCTGAGCAAGATTCAAACCCACCACCTTCAGCTTGGGAGACCTATGCTTTCCTCTTGCGCCACTAGGCATTTCACACTAATAAGAATTTGGAGGTTGTATTTAAGGTTGAAGGCAGAGGTGACAGGTCAAGGGATGAAAATCCTTTTCAGACACCTCTACCCCTTGCCAGAATGCTTGAATCTAAAGGTGATGATCAGGGTTCATGACGACTCAACTGAGATTTAGGTTATTGTTTAAAACCATCTGTGGGAACATTTTTACTGTTTCCCACATTTACTCTTTCATTGAGCAAACAAGATGTTTAGTTTGCCATAATGTAATTACATTGCATACCAGTTTTTGTCATCTCTTACTCTCAGTCTTAGTTTTAGATGACCAAAACTTTTGCACTTTTAATCAACCAGAAATATAATTGTTTTGTTTAATACATTACTTTTGCTGTTCTCACTCCAGACTTTATTTAAACAATTAAGTTGGATATAAAGTTTTCAACTAGTTTCTCAAACAGTGCTGTGACCACAGCACTTCTTTGATAAGCTGAATAAAAAATAAAAAATAAACTACTTTAAAGTGAGAACAAATGCACTATAGCCTGTTTATCAAAACCTAAAGTGTTTTTTTGTTAAAGAACATTTGCTGTTCTCACTTTAGACTGTTAAACGTCTTTAAAGTTTTCAACTCAAACAGTGCTGTTATGACCACAGCTCATCTTAGAATAGCTTATTTAATTTAAAAAGAAATACCACTTTATACACTCATGGCATGCAGCATGTCAATCAAATCAATTATAGGCTGAGCTCCATACTTGTGAACGGCATTCTGTTTTGAGCTAGTGACTCAAGGATACCTTTTTTAAATTGAATCCAACAAATTCCATTTCATGTATTTATTGCAACAAACACCAAACAATTAAATACAAAAACAAACAACAATTTGGGGTAAGAACAGGACTATGGAAATTGTATACATGTGACCATGGCAGAGTAAGAACAGCTCAGTAAATTCAACTTGATGGTATTCCATCTTGGGAATCCATTAAAAGTGCTAAGGTGACCACACTGTTGATGTGTTCCACAATGGCAAGAGTAGACAAGCCTATAAGTAGAACTCTGTTAGAACCACAATGGCGAGAGTAGACAAGTCTATAAGTAGAACTCTGTTAGAACCACAATATGAAGGTACAGATAAGGCAACATTTCTGCACATTTGGTCATCAACACTGATGTGTAGAGAAGGGAGGCCTGCGAAACATACATTAGGACCACCAAGTCCAAAAATAATCAATGGCCTAAACTCAAAAAGTGCTAAAGCAATTACAAGCAGTTTCCTACTTTGCTCAGCCAGTGCAAACAAAGAAAGACCAAACAGGAAAGCTAGCATGGCCAGTAGGCTTTATAGGGGAGGGGCTAATCAGTGACTACTTACACCTGGGTAATTGGGGGAAAGGTTAAGTGTATGGTTATCAGAGGCATCTTCCATGCCTTTGTGGCATAAGTATAAAAACAAAGGTATATAAACCAAAAACCAAAAGTGATAGGTTCAAAACTCAAACATGACTCAATATTAAAACTAAAAGAAACAATACCATTGAAGATGTCAAACAACTCCAATTTATGAGTAAAATAATTTTCAACAAAAACGTACTGACTCAAAATTTATGTAATGTTCTCAACTGCATTTCTCATGCATATGTGGCTGAAGAGTAAAATCCAGAGTTCATTTCTGCGACAGAACATTTTCACTGTCCATCTAAATTCTAAAAGGTGGGTTAAATATAAGTCCCAGATTGTACCTTACAGCCCAGCGTGGCTCAAAAGATAATTCTGAGGTTTACAACCCAAAGGTTCCTGGTTCAATACTCAAACAAAACTAATAATCAACAAAAAACTCAAACTAAACTAAAAGAAACTCAAACAAAACTAATAATCAACAAAAAACTCAAACAAAACAAAAAGAAACTCAAACAAAACTAATAATCAACAAAAAACTCAAACAAAACTAAAAGAAACTCAATCAAAACTAATACTTAAACAAAACTAACAATCAACAAAAAACTCAAAAAATATTCAATATAAAAACTGAAACAACAAATCAAACAATTAGAGGTTCCAAGCCTCTTGAATAACATTTCCACTGTCCTTCTGAAAGGTGCAGTGTTTGAACCTCCTAAAGTGTGCATTGTTTTTTAACCTCCTAATGGAACTCCTAAAGAACCTCTATATTCTGAAAGGTGGGTTAAGTCAGACATTCTCAACTGCATCACTTATGCCTGTGTGGCTCATGAGTAAAATCCAGTGTTTGTACACCAAAGGTTGCGAGTTCGAACCTGCCACAGGACATTTTCACTGTCCATTCTATATTCTGACAGGCTGGTTAAATATAAGTTCCCGATTGTACCTTACATGCCATTGTGGCGCAGGTGATAAGCCTGGGGTTTATAAACAGAACATTCTGGGTTCAAATCCCCTGAAGAACATTTTCACTGTCCATTCTTATTTCTGAAAGGTCAGTTATGTAATATTATGTTCTCAACTGCATTTCTCATGCATTTGTGGCTGAAGAGTAAAATCCAGAGTTCATTTCTGCGACAGAACATTTTCACTGTCCATCTAAATTCTAAAAGGTGGGTTAAATATAAGTCCCAGATTGTACCTTACAGCCCAGCGTGGCTCAAAAGAGAAATCTGAGGTTTACAACCCAAAGGTTCCTGGTTCAATACTCAAACAAAACTAATAATCAACAAAAAACTCAAACTAAACTAAAAGAAACTCAAACAAAACTAATAATCAACAAAAAACTCAAACAAAACAAAAAGAAACTCAAACAAAACTAATAATCAACAAAAAACTCAAACAAAACTAAAAGAAACTCAATCAAAACTAATACTTAAACAAAACTAACAATCAACAAAAAACTCAAAAAATATTCAATATAAAAACTGAAACAACAAATCAAACAATTAGAGGTTCCAAGCCTCTTGAATAACATTTCCACTGTCCTTCTGAAAGGTGCAGTGTTTGAACCTCCTAAAGTGTGCATTGTTTTTTAACCTCCTAATGGAACTCCTAAAGAACCTCTATATTCTGAAAGGTGGGTTAAGTCAGACATTCTCAACTGCATCACTTATGCCTGTGTGGCTCATGAGTAAAATCCAGTGTTTGTACACCAAAGGTTGCGAGTTCGAACCTGCCACAGGACATTTTCACTGTCCATTCTTTATTCTGACAGGCTGGTTAAATATAAGTTCCCGATTGTACCTTACATGCCATTGTGGCGCAGGTGATAAGCCTGGGGTTTATAAACAGAACATTCTGGGTTCAAATCCCCTGAAGAACATTTTCACTGTCCATCTAAATTCTAAAAGGCTGGTTAAATATAAGTTCCCGCTTATACCTTACATGCCAGTGTGGCTCAATAGATAAAAACTAGGCTTCATAAACCAAACGTCATAGGTTCAAACCTCAAAGAAAACCAATACTCAACCAAAAGGTCAAACAAAAACAAAAACCAAAAGAAAAAAAAATCAAACAAAACAGCTGAAATAAAGTGTCATAAAAAAACTGAAATATCTCAATAAAAACTAAAAATAAACTGGTTCAATCAAATTAATGTGAAAAGTACAAAAATCACTTTGCTTAATATGTACATTTCTTAAGCTCCGCCCCCAGGAGGCAGGCTCATAAAGAAAATCCCGCCCCAGAGGCGGGTTCCCAAAAAAGATCCTCCCCCTCCCACCGGAGCCAAAAGAGGGCGTGAGGAGGGAGGCGGCCTGCCTCGGCACTTTGGCCTTAAAAAGCCAGAAAATGAAGGTTTGCTCTGAGCAAGATTCAAACCCACCACCTTCAGCTTGGGAGACCTATGCTTTCCTCTTGCGCCACTAGGCATTTCACACTAATAAGAATTTGGAGGTTGTATTTAAGGTTGAAGGCAGAGGTGACAGGTCAAGGGATGAAAATCCTTTTCAGACACCTCTACCCCTTGCCAGAATGCTTGAATCTAAAGGTGATGATCAGGGTTCATGACGACTCAACTGAGATTTAGGTTATTGTTTAAAACCATCTGTGGGAACATTTTTACTGTTTCCCACATTTACTCTTTCATTGAGCAAACAAGATGTTTAGTTTGCCATAATGTAATTACATTGCATACCAGTTTTTGTCATCTCTTACTCTCAGTCTTAGTTTTAGATGACCAAAACTTTTGCACTTTTAATCAACCAGAAATATAATTGTTTTGTTTAATACATTACTTTTGCTGTTCTCACTCCAGACTTTATTTAAACAATTAAGTTGGATATAAAGTTTTCAACTAGTTTCTCAAACAGTGCTGTGACCACAGCACTTCTTTGATAAGCTGAATAAAAAATAAAAAATAAACTACTTTAAAGTGAGAACAAATGCACTATAGCCTGTTTATCAAAACCTAAAGTGTTTTTTTGTTAAAGAACATTTGCTGTTCTCACTTTAGACTGTTAAACGTCTTTAAAGTTTTCAACTCAAACAGTGCTGTTATGACCACAGCTCATCTTAGAATAGCTTATTTAATTTAAAAAGAAATACCACTTTATACACTCATGGCATGCAGCATGTCAATCAAATCAATTATAGGCTGAGCTCCATACTTGTGAACGGCATTCTGTTTTGAGCTAGTGACTCAAGGATACCTTTTTTAAATTGAATCCAACAAATTCCATTTCATGTATTTATTGCAACAAACACCAAACAATTAAATACAAAAACAAACAACAATTTGGGGTAAGAACAGGACTATGGAAATTGTATACATGTGACCATGGCAGAGTAAGAACAGCTCAGTAAATTCAACTTGATGGTATTCCATCTTGGGAATCCATTAAAAGTGCTAAGGTGACCACACTGTTGATGTGTTCCACAATGGCAAGAGTAGACAAGCCTATAAGTAGAACTCTGTTAGAACCACAATGGCGAGAGTAGACAAGTCTATAAGTAGAACTCTGTTAGAACCACAATATGAAGGTACAGATAAGGCAACATTTCTGCACATTTGGTCATCAACACTGATGTGTAGAGAAGGGAGGCCTGCGAAACATACATTAGGACCACCAAGTCCAAAAAGAATCAATGGCCTAAACTCAAAAAGTGCTAAAGCAATTACAAGCAGTTTCCTACTTTGCTCAGCCAGTGCAAACAAAGAAAGACCAAACAGGAAAGCTAGCATGGCCAGTAGGCTTTATAGGGGAGGGGCTAATCAGTGACTACTTACACCTGGGTAATTGGGGGAAAGGTTAAGTGTATGGTTATCAGAGGCATCTTCCATGCCTTTGTGGCATAAGTATAAAAACAAAGGTATATAAACCAAAAGTGATAGGTTCAAAACTCAAACATGACTCAATATTAAAACTAAAAGAAACAATACCATTGAAGATGTCAAACAACTCCAATTTATGAGTAAAATAATTTTCAACAAAAACGTACTGACTCAAAATTTATGTAATGTTCTCAACTGCATTTCTCATGCATATGTGGCTGAAGAGTAAAATCCAGAGTTCATTTCTGCGACAGAACATTTTCACTGTCCATCTAAATTCTAAAAGGTGGGTTAAATATAAGTCCCAGATTGTACCTTACAGCCCAGCGTGGCTCAAAAGATAATTCTGAGGTTTACAACCCAAAGGTTCCTGGTTCAATACTCAAACAAAACTAATAATCAACAAAAAACTCAAACTAAACTAATAATCAACAAAAAACTCAAACAAAACAAAAAGAAACTCAAACAAAACTAATAATCAACAAAAAACTCAAACTAAACTAAAAGAAACTCAATCAAAACTAATACTTAAACAAAACTAACAATCAACAAAAAACTCAAAAAATATTCAATATAAAAACTGAAACAACAAATCAAACAATTAGAGGTTCCAAGCCTCTTGAATAACATTTCCACTGTCCTTCTGAAAGGTGCAGTGTTTGAACCTCCTAAAGTGTGCATTGTTTTTTAACCTCCTAATGGAACTCCTAAAGAACCTCTATATTCTGAAAGGTGGGTTAAGTCAGACATTCTCAACTGCATCACTTATGCCTGTGTGGCTCATGAGTAAAATCCAGTGTTTGTACACCAAAGGTTGCGAGTTCGAACCTGCCACAGGACATTTTCACTGTCCATTCTTTATTCTGACAGGCTGGTTAAATATAAGTTCCCGATTGTACCTTACATGCCATTGTGGCGCAGGTGATAAGCCTGGGGTTTATAAACAGAACATTCTGGGTTCAAATCCCCTGAAGAACATTTTCACTGTCCATTCTTATTTCTGAAAGGTCAGTTATGTAATATTATGTTCTCAACTGCATTTCTCATGCATTTGTGGCTGAAGAGTAAAATCCAGAGTTCATTTCTGCGACAGAACATTTTCACTGTCCATCTAAATTCTAAAAGGTGGGTTAAATATAAGTCCCAGATTGTACCTTACAGCCCAGCGTGGCTCAAAAGAGAAATCTGAGGTTTACAACCCAAAGGTTCCTGGTTCAATACTCAAACAAAACTAATAATCAACAAAAAACTCAAACTAAACTAAAAGAAACTCAAACAAAACTAATAATCAACAAAAAACTCAAACAAAACAAAAAGAAACTCAAACAAAACTAATAATCAACAAAAAACTCAAACAAAACTAAAAGAAACTCAATCAAAACTAATACTTAAACAAAACTAACAATCAACAAAAAACTCAAAAAATATTCAATATAAAAACTGAAACAACAAATCAAACAATTAGAGGTTCCAAGCCTCTTGAATAACATTTCCACTGTCCTTCTGAAAGGTGCAGTGTTTGAACCTCCTAAAGTGTGCATTGTTTTTTAACCTCCTAATGGAACTCCTAAAGAACCTCTATATTCTGAAAGGTGGGTTAAGTCAGACATTCTCAACTGCATCACTTATGCCTGTGTGGCTCATGAGTAAAATCCAGTGTTTGTACACCAAAGGTTGCGAGTTCGAACCTGCCACAGGACATTTTCACTGTCCATTCTTTATTCTGACAGGCTGGTTAAATATAAGTTCCCGATTGTACCTTACATGCCATTGTGGCGCAGGTGATAAGCCTGGGGTTTATAAACAGAACATTCTGGGTTCAAATCCCCTGAAGAACATTTTCACTGTCCATCTAAATTCTAAAAGGCTGGTTAAATATAAGTTCCCGCTTATACCTTACATGCCAGTGTGGCTCAATAGATAAAAACTAGGCTTCATAAACCAAACGTCATAGGTTCAAACCTCAAAGAAAACCAATACTCAACCAAAAGGTCAAACAAAAACAAAAACCAAAAGAAAAAAAAATCAAACAAAACAGCTGAAATAAAGTGTCATAAAAAAACTGAAATATCTCAATAAAAACTAAAAATAAACTGGTTCAATCAAATTAATGTGAAAAGTACAAAAATCACTTTGCTTAATATGTACATTTCTTAAGCTCCGCCCCCAGGAGGCAGGCTCATAAAGAAAATCCCGCCCCAGAGGCGGGTTCCCAAAAAAGATCCTCCCCCTCCCACCGGAGCCAAAAGAGGGCGTGAGGAGGGAGGCGGCCTGCCTCGGCACTTTGGCCTTAAAAAGCCAGAAAATGAAGGTTTGCTCTGAGCAAGATTCAAACCCACCACCTTCAGCTTGGGAGACCTATGCTTTCCTCTTGCGCCACTAGGCATTTCACACTAATAAGAATTTGGAGGTTGTATTTAAGGTTGAAGGCAGAGGTGACAGGTCAAGGGATGAAAATCCTTTTCAGACACCTCTACCCCTTGCCAGAATGCTTGAATCTAAAGGTGATGATCAGGGTTCATGACGACTCAACTGAGATTTAGGTTATTGTTTAAAACCATCTGTGGGAACATTTTTACTGTTTCCCACATTTACTCTTTCATTGAGCAAACAAGATGTTTAGTTTGCCATAATGTAATTACATTGCATACCAGTTTTTGTCATCTCTTACTCTCAGTCTTAGTTTTAGATGACCAAAACTTTTGCACTTTTAATCAACCAGAAATATAATTGTTTTGTTTAATACATTACTTTTGCTGTTCTCACTCCAGACTTTATTTAAACAATTAAGTTGGATATAAAGTTTTCAACTAGTTTCTCAAACAGTGCTGTGACCACAGCACTTCTTTGATAAGCTGAATAAAAAATAAAAAATAAACTACTTTAAAGTGAGAACAAATGCACTATAGCCTGTTTATCAAAACCTAAAGTGTTTTTTTGTTAAAGAACATTTGCTGTTCTCACTTTAGACTGTTAAACGTCTTTAAAGTTTTCAACTCAAACAGTGCTGTTATGACCACAGCTCATCTTAGAATAGCTTATTTAATTTAAAAAGAAATACCACTTTATACACTCATGGCATGCAGCATGTCAATCAAATCAATTATAGGCTGAGCTCCATACTTGTGAACGGCATTCTGTTTTGAGCTAGTGACTCAAGGATACCTTTTTTAAATTGAATCCAACAAATTCCATTTCATGTATTTATTGCAACAAACACCAAACAATTAAATACAAAAACAAACAACAATTTGGGGTAAGAACAGGACTATGGAAATTGTATACATGTGACCATGGCAGAGTAAGAACAGCTCAGTAAATTCAACTTGATGGTATTCCATCTTGGGAATCCATTAAAAGTGCTAAGGTGACCACACTGTTGATGTGTTCCACAATGGCAAGAGTAGACAAGCCTATAAGTAGAACTCTGTTAGAACCACAATGGCGAGAGTAGACAAGTCTATAAGTAGAACTCTGTTAGAACCACAATATGAAGGTACAGATAAGGCAACATTTCTGCACATTTGGTCATCAACACTGATGTGTAGAGAAGGGAGGCCTGCGAAACATACATTAGGACCACCAAGTCCAAAAAGAATCAATGGCCTAAACTCAAAAAGTGCTAAAGCAATTACAAGCAGTTTCCTACTTTGCTCAGCCAGTGCAAACAAAGAAAGACCAAACAGGAAAGCTAGCATGGCCAGTAGGCTTTATAGGGGAGGGGCTAATCAGTGACTACTTACACCTGGGTAATTGGGGGAAAGGTTAAGTGTATGGTTATCAGAGGCATCTTCCATGCCTTTGTGGCATAAGTATAAAAACAAAGGTATATAAACCAAAAGTGATAGGTTCAAAACTCAAACATGACTCAATATTAAAACTAAAAGAAACAATACCATTGAAGATGTCAAACAACTCCAATTTATGAGTAAAATAATTTTCAACAAAAACGTACTGACTCAAAATTTATGTAATGTTCTCAACTGCATTTCTCATGCATATGTGGCTGAAGAGTAAAATCCAGAGTTCATTTCTGCGACAGAACATTTTCACTGTCCATCTAAATTCTAAAAGGTGGGTTAAATATAAGTCCCAGATTGTACCTTACAGCCCAGCGTGGCTCAAAAGATAATTCTGAGGTTTACAACCCAAAGGTTCCTGGTTCAATACTCAAACAAAACTAATAATCAACAAAAAACTCAAACTAAACTAATAATCAACAAAAAACTCAAACAAAACAAAAAGAAACTCAAACAAAACTAATAATCAACAAAAAACTCAAACAAAACTAAAAGAAACTCAATCAAAACTAATACTTAAACAAAACTAACAATCAACAAAAAACTCAAAAAATATTCAATATAAAAACTGAAACAACAAATCAAACAATTAGAGGTTCCAAGCCTCTTGAATAACATTTCCACTGTCCTTCTGAAAGGTGCAGTGTTTGAACCTCCTAAAGTGTGCATTGTTTTTTAACCTCCTAATGGAACTCCTAAAGAACCTCTATATTCTGAAAGGTGGGTTAAGTCAGACATTCTCAACTGCATCACTTATGCCTGTGTGGCTCATGAGTAAAATCCAGTGTTTGTACACCAAAGGTTGCGAGTTCGAACCTGCCACAGGACATTTTCACTGTCCATTCTTTATTCTGACAGGCTGGTTAAATATAAGTTCCCGATTGTACCTTACATGCCATTGTGGCGCAGGTGATAAGCCTGGGGTTTATAAACAGAACATTCTGGGTTCAAATCCCCTGAAGAACATTTTCACTGTCCATTCTTATTTCTGAAAGGTCAGTTATGTAATATTATGTTCTCAACTGCATTTCTCATGCATTTGTGGCTGAAGAGTAAAATCCAGAGTTCATTTCTGCGACAGAACATTTTCACTGTCCATCTAAATTCTAAAAGGTGGGTTAAATATAAGTCCCAGATTGTACCTTACAGCCCAGCGTGGCTCAAAAGAGAAATCTGAGGTTTACAACCCAAAGGTTCCTGGTTCAATACTCAAACAAAACTAATAATCAACAAAAAACTCAAACTAAACTAAAAGAAACTCAAACAAAACTAATAATCAACAAAAAACTCAAACAAAACAAAAAGAAACTCAAACAAAACTAATAATCAACAAAAAACTCAAACAAAACTAAAAGAAACTCAATCAAAACTAATACTTAAACAAAACTAACAATCAACAAAAAACTCAAAAAATATTCAATATAAAAACTGAAACAACAAATCAAACAATTAGAGGTTCCAAGCCTCTTGAATAACATTTCCACTGTCCTTCTGAAAGGTGCAGTGTTTGAACCTCCTAAAGTGTGCATTGTTTTTTAACCTCCTAATGGAACTCCTAAAGAACCTCTATATTCTGAAAGGTGGGTTAAGTCAGACATTCTCAACTGCATCACTTATGCCTGTGTGGCTCATGAGTAAAATCCAGTGTTTGTACACCAAAGGTTGCGAGTTCGAACCTGCCACAGGACATTTTCACTGTCCATTCTTTAT
Source organism: Protomyctophum parallelum (assembly GCF_964188405.1). NCBI lineage: Eukaryota > Metazoa > Chordata > Actinopteri > Myctophiformes > Myctophidae > Protomyctophum > Protomyctophum parallelum. The sequence goes on along the minus strand of NC_139715.1, from coordinate 17,380,679 downwards.
TCTGACAGGCTGGTTAAATATAAGTTCCCGATTGTACCTTACATGCCATTGTGGCGCAGGTGATAAGCCTGGGGTTTATAAACAGAACATTCTGGGTTCAAATCCCCTGAAGAACATTTTCACTGTCCATCTAAATTCTAAAAGGCTGGTTAAATATAAGTTCCCGCTTATACCTTACATGCCAGTGTGGCTCAATAGATAAAAACTAGGCTTCATAAACCAAACGTCATAGGTTCAAACCTCAAAGAAAACCAATACTCAACCAAAAGGTCAAACAAAAACAAAAACCAAAAGAAAAAAAAATCAAACAAAACAGCTGAAATAAAGTGTCATAAAAAAACTGAAATATCTCAATAAAAACTAAAAATAAACTGGTTCAATCAAATTAATGTGAAAAGTACAAAAATCACTTTGCTTAATATGTACATTTCTTAAGCTCCGCCCCCAGGAGGCAGGCTCATAAAGAAAATCCCGCCCCAGAGGCGGGTTCCCAAAAAAGATCCTCCCCCTCCCACCGGAGCCAAAAGAGGGCGTGAGGAGGGAGGCGGCCTGCCTCGGCACTTTGGCCTTAAAAAGCCAGAAAATGAAGGTTTGCTCTGAGCAAGATTCAAACCCACCACCTTCAGCTTGGGAGACCTATGCTTTCCTCTTGCGCCACTAGGCATTTCACACTAATAAGAATTTGGAGGTTGTATTTAAGGTTGAAGGCAGAGGTGACAGGTCAAGGGATGAAAATCCTTTTCAGACACCTCTACCCCTTGCCAGAATGCTTGAATCTAAAGGTGATGATCAGGGTTCATGACGACTCAACTGAGATTTAGGTTATTGTTTAAAACCATCTGTGGGAACATTTTTACTGTTTCCCACATTTACTCTTTCATTGAGCAAACAAGATGTTTAGTTTGCCATAATGTAATTACATTGCATACCAGTTTTTGTCATCTCTTACTCTCAGTCTTAGTTTTAGATGACCAAAACTTTTGCACTTTTAATCAACCAGAAATATAATTGTTTTGTTTAATACATTACTTTTGCTGTTCTCACTCCAGACTTTATTTAAACAATTAAGTTGGATATAAAGTTTTCAACTAGTTTCTCAAACAGTGCTGTGACCACAGCACTTCTTTGATAAGCTGAATAAAAAATAAAAAATAAACTACTTTAAAGTGAGAACAAATGCACTATAGCCTGTTTATCAAAACCTAAAGTGTTTTTTTGTTAAAGAACATTTGCTGTTCTCACTTTAGACTGTTAAACGTCTTTAAAGTTTTCAACTCAAACAGTGCTGTTATGACCACAGCTCATCTTAGAATAGCTTATTTAATTTAAAAAGAAATACCACTTTATACACTCATGGCATGCAGCATGTCAATCAAATCAATTATAGGCTGAGCTCCATACTTGTGAACGGCATTCTGTTTTGAGCTAGTGACTCAAGGATACCTTTTTTAAATTGAATCCAACAAATTCCATTTCATGTATTTATTGCAACAAACACCAAACAATTAAATACAAAAACAAACAACAATTTGGGGTAAGAACAGGACTATGGAAATTGTATACATGTGACCATGGCAGAGTAAGAACAGCTCAGTAAATTCAACTTGATGGTATTCCATCTTGGGAATCCATTAAAAGTGCTAAGGTGACCACACTGTTGATGTGTTCCACAATGGCAAGAGTAGACAAGCCTATAAGTAGAACTCTGTTAGAACCACAATGGCGAGAGTAGACAAGTCTATAAGTAGAACTCTGTTAGAACCACAATATGAAGGTACAGATAAGGCAACATTTCTGCACATTTGGTCATCAACACTGATGTGTAGAGAAGGGAGGCCTGCGAAACATACATTAGGACCACCAAGTCCAAAAAGAATCAATGGCCTAAACTCAAAAAGTGCTAAAGCAATTACAAGCAGTTTCCTACTTTGCTCAGCCAGTGCAAACAAAGAAAGACCAAACAGGAAAGCTAGCATGGCCAGTAGGCTTTATAGGGGAGGGGCTAATCAGTGACTACTTACACCTGGGTAATTGGGGGAAAGGTTAAGTGTATGGTTATCAGAGGCATCTTCCATGCCTTTGTGGCATAAGTATAAAAACAAAGGTATATAAACCAAAAGTGATAGGTTCAAAACTCAAACATGACTCAATATTAAAACTAAAAGAAACAATACCATTGAAGATGTCAAACAACTCCAATTTATGAGTAAAATAATTTTCAACAAAAACGTACTGACTCAAAATTTATGTAATGTTCTCAACTGCATTTCTCATGCATATGTGGCTGAAGAGTAAAATCCAGAGTTCATTTCTGCGACAGAACATTTTCACTGTCCATCTAAATTCTAAAAGGTGGGTTAAATATAAGTCCCAGATTGTACCTTACAGCCCAGCGTGGCTCAAAAGATAATTCTGAGGTTTACAACCCAAAGGTTCCTGGTTCAATACTCAAACAAAACTAATAATCAACAAAAAACTCAAACTAAACTAATAATCAACAAAAAACTCAAACAAAACAAAAAGAAACTCAAACAAAACTAATAATCAACAAAAAACTCAAACAAAACTAAAAGAAACTCAATCAAAACTAATACTTAAACAAAACTAACAATCAACAAAAAACTCAAAAAATATTCAATATAAAAACTGAAACAACAAATCAAACAATTAGAGGTTCCAAGCCTCTTGAATAACATTTCCACTGTCCTTCTGAAAGGTGCAGTGTTTGAACCTCCTAAAGTGTGCATTGTTTTTTAACCTCCTAATGGAACTCCTAAAGAACCTCTATATTCTGAAAGGTGGGTTAAGTCAGACATTCTCAACTGCATCACTTATGCCTGTGTGGCTCATGAGTAAAATCCAGTGTTTGTACACCAAAGGTTGCGAGTTCGAACCTGCCACAGGACATTTTCACTGTCCATTCTTTATTCTGACAGGCTGGTTAAATATAAGTTCCCGATTGTACCTTACATGCCATTGTGGCGCAGGTGATAAGCCTGGGGTTTATAAACAGAACATTCTGGGTTCAAATCCCCTGAAGAACATTTTCACTGTCCATTCTTATTTCTGAAAGGTCAGTTATGTAATATTATGTTCTCAACTGCATTTCTCATGCATTTGTGGCTGAAGAGTAAAATCCAGAGTTCATTTCTGCGACAGAACATTTTCACTGTCCATCTAAATTCTAAAAGGTGGGTTAAATATAAGTCCCAGATTGTACCTTACAGCCCAGCGTGGCTCAAAAGAGAAATCTGAGGTTTACAACCCAAAGGTTCCTGGTTCAATACTCAAACAAAACTAATAATCAACAAAAAACTCAAACTAAACTAAAAGAAACTCAAACAAAACTAATAATCAACAAAAAACTCAAACAAAACAAAAAGAAACTCAAACAAAACTAATAATCAACAAAAAACTCAAACAAAACTAAAAGAAACTCAATCAAAACTAATACTTAAACAAAACTAACAATCAACAAAAAACTCAAAAAATATTCAATATAAAAACTGAAACAACAAATCAAACAATTAGAGGTTCCAAGCCTCTTGAATAACATTTCCACTGTCCTTCTGAAAGGTGCAGTGTTTGAACCTCCTAAAGTGTGCATTGTTTTTTAACCTCCTAATGGAACTCCTAAAGAACCTCTATATTCTGAAAGGTGGGTTAAGTCAGACATTCTCAACTGCATCACTTATGCCTGTGTGGCTCATGAGTAAAATCCAGTGTTTGTACACCAAAGGTTGCGATTTCGAACCTGCCACAGGACATTTTCACTGTCCATTCTTTATTCTGACAGGCTGGTTAAATATAAGTTCCCGATTGTACCTTACATGCCATTGTGGCGCAGGTGATAAGCCTGGGGTTTATAAACAGAACATTCTGGGTTCAAATCCCCTGAAGAACATTTTCACTGTCCATTCTTATTTCTGAAAGGTCAGTTATGTAATATTATGTTCTCAACTGCATTTCTCATGCATTTGTGGCTGAAGAGTAAAATCCAGAGTTCATTTCTGCGACAGAACATTTTCACTGTCCATCTAAATTCTAAAAGGTGGGTTAAATATAAGTCCCAGATTGTACCTTACAGCCCAGCGTGGCTCAAAAGAGAAATCTGAGGTTTACAACCCAAAGGTTCCTGGTTCAATACTCAAACAAAACTAATAATCAACAAAAAACTCAAACTAAACTAAAAGAAACTCAAACAAAACTAATAATCAACAAAAAACTCAAACAAAACAAAAAGAAACTCAAACAAAACTAATAATCAACAAAAAACTCAAACAAAACTAAAAGAAACTCAATCAAAACTAATACTTAAACAAAACTAACAATCAACAAAAAACTCAAAAAATATTCAATATAAAAACTGAAACAACAAATCAAACAATTAGAGGTTCCAAGCCTCTTGAATAACATTTCCACTGTCCTTCTGAAAGGTGCAGTGTTTGAACCTCCTAAAGTGTGCATTGTTTTTTAACCTCCTAATGGAACTTCTAAAGAACCTCTATATTCTGAAAGGTGGGTTAAGTCAGACATTCTCAACTGCATCACTTATGCCTGTGTGGCTCATGAGTAAAATCCAGTGTTTGTACACCAAAGGTTGCGAGTTCGAACCTGCCACAGGACATTTTCACTGTCCATTCTTTATTCTGACAGGCTGGTTAAATATAAGTTCCCGATTGTACCTTACATGCCATTGTGGCGCAGGTGATAAGCCTGGGGTTTATAAACAGAACATTCTGGGTTCAAATCCCCTGAAGAACATTTTCACTGTCCATTCTTATTTCTGAAAGGTCAGTTATGTAATATTATGTTCTCAACTGCATTTCTCATGCATTTGTGGCTGAAGAGTAAAATCCAGAGTTCATTTCTGCGACAGAACATTTTCACTGTCCATCTAAATTCTAAAAGGTGGGTTAAATATAAGTCCCAGATTGTACCTTACAGCCCAGCGTGGCTCAAAAGAGAAATCTGAGGTTTACAACCCAAAGGTTCCTGGTTCAATACTCAAACAAAACTAATAATCAACAAAAAACTCAAACTAAACTAAAAGAAACTCAAACAAAACTAATAATCAACAAAAAACTCAAACAAAACAAAAAGAAACTCAAACAAAACTAATAATCAACAAAAAACTCAAACAAAACTAAAAGAAACTCAATCAAAACTAATACTTAAACAAAACTAACAATCAACAAAAAACTCAAAAAATATTCAATATAAAAACTGAAACAACAAATCAAACAATTAGAGGTTCCAAGCCTCTTGAATAACATTTCCACTGTCCTTCTGAAAGGTGCAGTGTTTGAACCTCCTAAAGTGTGCATTGTTTTTTAACCTCCTAATGGAACTCCTAAAGAACCTCTATATTCTGAAAGGTGGGTTAAGTCAGACATTCTCAACTGCATCACTTATGCCTGTGTGGCTCATGAGTAAAATCCAGTGTTTGTACACCAAAGGTTGCGAGTTCGAACCTGCCACAGGACATTTTCACTGTCCATTCTTTATTCTGACAGGCTGGTTAAATATAAGTTCCCGATTGTACCTTACATGCCATTGTGGCGCAGGTGATAAGCCTGGGGTTTATAAACAGAACATTCTGGGTTCAAATCCCCTGAAGAACATTTTCACTGTCCATCTAAATTCTAAAAGGCTGGTTAAATATAAGTTCCCGATTATACCTTACATGCCATTGTGGCGCAGGTGATAAGCCTGGGGTTTATAAACAGAACATTCTGGGTTCAAATCCCCTGAAGAACATTTTCACTGTCCATCTAAATTCTAAAAGGCTGGTTAAATATAAGTTCCCGCTTATACCTTACATGCCAGTGTGGCTCAATAGATAAAAACTAGGCTTCATAAACCAAACGTCATAGGTTCAAACCTCAAAGAAAACCAATACTCAACCAAAAGGTCAAACAAAAACAAAAACCAAAAGAAAAAAAAATCAAACAAAACAGCTGAAATAAAGTGTCATAAAAAAACTGAAATATCTCAATAAAAACTAAAAATAAACTGGTTCAATCAAATTAATGTGAAAAGTACAAAAATCACTTTGCTTAATATGTACATTTCTTAAGCTCCGCCCCCAGGAGGCAGGCTCATAAAGAAAATCCCGCCCCAGAGGCGGGTTCCCAAAAAAGATCCTCCCCCTCCCACCGGAGCCAAAAGAGGGCGTGAGGAGGGAGGCGGCCTGCCTCGGCACTTTGGCCTTAAAAAGCCAGAAAATGAAGGTTTGCTCTGAGCAAGATTCAAACCCACCACCTTCAGCTTGGGAGACCTATGCTTTCCTCTTGCGCCACTAGGCATTTCACACTAATAAGAATTTGGAGGTTGTATTTAAGGTTGAAGGCAGAGGTGACAGGTCAAGGGATGAAAATCCTTTTCAGACACCTCTACCCCTTGCCAGAATGATTGAATCTAAAGGTGATGATCAGGGTTCATGACGACTCAACTGAGATTTAGGTTATTGTTTAAAACCATCTGTGGGAACATTTTTACTGTTTCCTACATTTACTCTTTCATTGAGCAAACAAGATGTTTAGTTTGCCATAATGTAATTACATTGCATACCAGTTATTGTCATCTCTTACTCTCAGTCTTAGTTTTAGATGACCAAAACTTTTGCACTTTTAATCAACCAGAAATATAATTGTTTTGTTTAATACATTACTTTTGCTGTTCTCACTCCAGACTTTATTTAAACAATTAAGTTGGATATAAAGTTTTCAACTAGTTTCTCAAACAGTGCTGTGACCACAGCACTTCTTTGATAAGCTGAATAAAAAATAAAAAATAAACTACTTTAAAGTGAGAACAAATGCACTATAGCCTGTTTATCAAAACCTAAAGTGTTTTTTTGTTAAAGAACATTTGCTGTTCTCACTTTAGACTGTTAAACGTCTTTAAAGTTTTCAACTCAAACAGTGCTGTTATGACCACAGCTCATCTTAGAATAGCTTATTTAATTTAAAAAGAAATACCACTTTATACACTCATGGCATGCAGCATGTCAATCAAATCAATTATAGGCTGAGCTCCATACTTGTGAACGGCATTCTGTTTTGAGCTAGTGACTCAAGGATACCTTTTTTAAATTGAATCCAACAAATTCCATTTCATGTATTTATTGCAACAAACACCAAACAATTAAATACAAAAACAAACAACAATTTGGGGTAAGAACAGGACTATGGAAATTGTATACATGTGACCATGGCAGAGTAAGAACAGCTCAGTAAATTCAACTTGATGGTATTCCATCTTGGGAATCCATTAAAAGTGCTAAGGTGACCACACTGTTGATGTGTTCCACAATGGCAAGAGTAGACAAGCCTATAAGTAGAACTCTGTTAGAACCACAATGGCGAGAGTAGACAAGTCTATAAGTAGAACTCTGTTAGAACCACAATATGAAGGTACAGATAAGGCAACATTTCTGCACATTTGGTCATCAACACTGATGTGTAGAGAAGGGAGGCCTGTGAAACATACATTAGGACCACCAAGTCCAAAAAGAATCAATGGCCTAAACTCAAAAAGTGCTAAAGCAATTACAAGCAGTTTCCTACTTTGCTCAGCCAGTGCAAACAAAGAAAGACCAAACAGGAAAGCTAGCATGGCCAGTAGGCTTTATAGGGGAGGGGCTAATCAGTGACTACTTACACCTGGGTAATTGGGGGAAAGGTTAAGTGTATGGTTATCAGAGGCATCTTCCATGCCTTTGTGGCATAAGTATAAAAACAAAGGTATATAAACCAAAAGTGATAGGTTCAAAACTCAAACATGACTCAATATTAAAACTAAAAGAAACAATACCATTGAAGATGTCAAACAACTCCAATTTATGAGTAAAATAATTTTCAACAAAAACGTACTGACTCAAAATTTATGTAATGTTCTCAACTGCATTTCTCATGCATATGTGGCTGAAGAGTAAAATCCAGAGTTCATTTCTGCGACAGAACATTTTCACTGTCCATCTAAATTCTAAAAGGTGGGTTAAATATAAGTCCCAGATTGTACCTTACAGCCCAGCGTGGCTCAAAAGATAATTCTGAGGTTTACAACCCAAAGGTTCCTGGTTCAATACTCAAACAAAACTAATAATCAACAAAAAACTCAAACTAAACTAAAAGAAACTCAAACAAAACTAATAATCAACAAAAAACTCAAACAAAACAAAAAGAAACTCAAACAAAACTAATAATCAACAAAAAACTCAAACAAAACTAAAAGAAACTCAATCAAAACTAATACTTAAACAAAACTAACAATCAACAAAAAACTCAAAAAATATTCAATATAAAAACTGAAACAACAAATCAAACAATTAGAGGTTCCAAGCCTCTTGAATAACATTTCCACTGTCCTTCTGAAAGGTGCAGTGTTTGAACCTCCTAAAGTGTGCATTGTTTTTTAACCTCCTAATGGAACTCCTAAAGAACCTCTATATTCTGAAAGGTGGGTTAAGTCAGACATTCTCAACTGCATCACTTATGCCTGTGTGGCTCATGAGTAAAATCCAGTGTTTGTACACCAAAGGTTGCGAGTTCGAACCTGCCACAGGACATTTTCACTGTCCATTCTTTATTCTGACAGGCTGGTTAAATATAAGTTCCCGATTGTACCTTACATGCCATTGTGGCGCAGGTGATAAGCCTGGGGTTTATAAACAGAACATTCTGGGTTCAAATCCCCTGAAGAACATTTTCACTGTCCATTCTTATTTCTGAAAGGTCAGTTATGTAATATTATGTTCTCAACTGCATTTCTCATGCATTTGTGGCTGAAGAGTAAAATCCAGAGTTCATTTCTGCGACAGAACATTTTCACTGTCCATCTAAATTCTAAAAGGTGGGTTAAATATAAGTCCCAGATTGTACCTTACAGCCCAGCGTGGCTCAAAAGAGAAATCTGAGGTTTACAACCCAAAGGTTCCTGGTTCAATACTCAAACAAAACTAATAATCAACAAAAAACTCAAACTAAACTAAAAGAAACTCAAACAAAACTAATAATCAACAAAAAACTCAAACAAAACAAAAAGAAACTCAAACAAAACTAATAATCAACAAAAAACTCAAACAAAACTAAAAGAAACTCAATCAAAACTAATACTTAAACAAAACTAACAATCAACAAAAAACTCAAAAAATATTCAATATAAAAACTGAAACAACAAATCAAACAATTAGAGGTTCCAAGCCTCTTGAATAACATTTCCACTGTCCTTCTGAAAGGTGCAGTGTTTGAACCTCCTAAAGTGTGCATTGTTTTTTAACCTCCTAATGGAACTCCTAAAGAACCTCTATATTCTGAAAGGTGGGTTAAGTCAGACATTCTCAACTGCATCACTTATGCCTGTGTGGCTCATGAGTAAAATCCAGTGTTTGTACACCAAAGGTTGCGAGTTCGAACCTGCCACAGGACATTTTCACTGTCCATTCTTTATTCTGACAGGCTGGTTAAATATAAGTTCCCGATTGTACCTTACATGCCATTGTGGCGCAGGTGATAAGCCTGGGGTTTATAACAGAACATTCTGGGTTCAAATCCCCTGAAGAACATTTTCACTGTCCATCTAAATTCTAAAAGGCTGGTTAAATATAAGTTCCCGCTTATACCTTACATGCCAGTGTGGCTCAATAGATAAAAACTAGGCTTCATAAACCAAACGTCATAGGTTCAAACCTCAAAGAAAACCAATACTCAACCAAAAGGTCAAACAAAAACAAAAACCAAAAGAAAAAGAAATCAAACAAAACAGCTGAAATAAAGTGTCATAAAAAAACTGAAATATCTCAATAAAAACTAAAAATAAACTGGTTCAATCAAATTAATGTGAAAAGTACAAAAATCACTTTGCTTAATATGTACATTTCTTAAGCTCCGCCCCCAGGAGGCAGGCTCATAAAGAAAATCCCGCCCCAGAGGCGGGTTCCCAAAAAAGATCCTCCCCCTCCCACCGGAGCCAAAAGAGGGCGTGAGGAGGGAGGCGGCCTGCCTCGGCACTTTGGCCTTAAAAAGCCAGAAAATGAAGGTTTGCTCTGAGCAAGATTCAAACCCACCACCTTCAGCTTGGGAGACCTATGCTTTCCTCTTGCGCCACTAGGCATTTCACACTAATAAGAATTTGGAGGTTGTATTTAAGGTTGAAGGCAGAGGTGACAGGTCAAGGGATGAAAATCCTTTTCAGACACCTCTACCCCTTGCCAGAATGCTTGAATCTAAAGGTGATGATCAGGGTTCATGACGACTCAACTGAGATTTAGGTTATTGTTTAAAACCATCTGTGGGAACATTTTTACTGTTTCCCACATTTACTCTTTCATTGAGCAAACAAGATGTTTAGTTTGCCATAATGTAATTACATTGCATACCAGTTTTTGTCATCTCTTACTCTCAGTCTTAGTTTTAGATGACCAAAACTTTTGCACTTTTAATCAACCAGAAATATAATTGTTTTGTTTAATACATTACTTTTGCTGTTCTCACTCCAGACTTTATTTAAACAATTAAGTTGGATATAAAGTTTTCAACTAGTTTCTCAAACAGTGCTGTGACCACAGCACTTCTTTGATAAGCTGAATAAAAAATAAAAAATAAACTACTTTAAAGTGAGAACAAATGCACTATAGCCTGTTTATCAAAACCTAAAGTGTTTTTTTGTTAAAGAACATTTGCTGTTCTCACTTTAGACTGTTAAACGTCTTTAAAGTTTTCAACTCAAACAGTGCTGTTATGACCACAGCTCATCTTAGAATAGCTTATTTAATTTAAAAATAAATACCACTTTATACACTCATGGCATGCAGCATGTCAATCAAATCAATTATAGGCTGAGCTCCATACTTGTGAACGGCATTCTGTTTTGAGCTAGTGACTCAAGGATACCTTTTTTAAATTGAATCCAACAAATTCCATTTAATGTATTTATTGCAACAAACACCAAACAATTAAATACAAAAACAAACAACAATTTGGGGTAAGAACAGGACTATGGAAATTGTATACATGTGACCATGGCAGAGTAAGAACAGCTCAGTAAATTCAACTTGATGGTATTCCATCTTGGGAATCCATTAAAAGTGCTAAGGTGACCACACTGTTGATGTGTTCCACAATGGCAAGAGTAGACAAGCCTATAAGTAGAACTCTGTTAGAACCACAATGGCGAGAGTAGACAAGTCTATAAGTAGAACTCTGTTAGAACCACAATATGAAGGTACAGATAAGGCAACATTTCTGCACATTTGGTCATCAACACTGATGCGTAGAGAAGGGAGGCCTGCGAAACATACATTAGGACCACCAAGTCCAAAAAGAATCAATGGCCTAAACTCAAAAAGTGCTAAAGCAATTACAAGCAGTTTCCTACTTTGCTCAGTCAGTGCAAACAAAGAAAGACCAAACAGGAAAGCTAGCATGGCCAGTAGGCTTTATAGGGGAGGGGCTAATCAGTGACTACTTACACCTGGGTAATTGGGGGAAAGGTTAAGTGTATGGTTATCAGAGGCATCTTCCATGCCTTTGTGGCATAAGTATAAAAACAAAGGTATATAAACCAAAAGTGATAGGTTCAAAACTCAAACATGACTCAATATTAAAACTAAAAGAAACAATACCATTGAAGATGTCAAACAACTCCAATTTATGAGTAAAATAATTTTCAACAAAAACGTACTGACTCAAAATTTATGTAATGTTCTCAACTGCATTTCTCATGCATATGTGGCTGAAGAGTAAAATCCAGAGTTCATTTCTGCGACAGAACATTTTCACTGTCCATCTAAATTCTAAAAGGTGGGTTAAATATAAGTCCCAGATTGTACCTTACAGCCCAGCGTGGCTCAAAAGATAATTCTGAGGTTTACAACCCAAAGGTTCCTGGTTCAATACTCAAACAAAACTAATAATCAACAGAAAACTCAAACTAAACTAAAAGAAACTCAAACAAAACTAATAATCAACAAAAAACTCAAACAAAACAAAAAGAAACTCAAACAAAACTAATAATCAACAAAAACCTGAAACAAAACTAAAAGAAACTCAATCAAAACTAATACTCAAACAAAACTAAAAGAAACTCAAACAAAACTAATAATCAACAAAAAACTCAAACAAAACAAAAAGAAACTCAAACAAAACTAATAATCAACAAAAAACTCAAACAAAACTAAAAGAAACTCAATCAAAACTAATACTCAAACAAAACTAAAAGAAACTCAAACAAAACTAACAATCAACAAAAAACTCAAAAAATATTCAATATAAAAACTGAAACAACAAATCAAACAATTAGAGGTTCAAGCCTCTTGAATAACATTTTCACTGTCCTTCTGAAAGGTGCAGGCCTGCGAAACATACATTAGGACCACCAAGTCCAAAAAGAATCAATGGCCTAAACTCAAAAAGTGCTAAAGCAATTACAAGCAGTTTCCTACTTTGCTCAGTCAGTGCAAACAAAGAAAGACCAAACAGGAAAGCTAGCATGGCCACCAGACTTTATAGGGGAGGGGCTAATCAGTGACTACTTACACCTGGGTAATTGGGGGCATGGAGACAGAACTCTGCACCATGCATCTCACATGCCTTTGTGGCATAAACATAAAGACATAAAACAATGATATTTCTGGTTGATTAAAAGTTCAAAGTACTCAAGCATTGCGCTATATAGGAGCAATGGGACTTGAACATGGAATGTCCATACAGAAAGACTGTTTAGACCATTGCACCATCAGTCAGACACAAACAGTCAACGTCTCCTGGTAATTGTGTGTGTTAGCCTTCAGTTAGTAAAGTTGAAACACTCCAGCATTAAGCTATAGGAGAACAGGGATTTGAACATGTAGAGGTGTATTAACTGAAGGCTATTGTATAGCAGTGGCTCACAGCCTCAGCCTGATGACCTCAACAGTCTCATACAGTATCTCCCCTGAGCCATAGGCTGTTGCTTTGGCTTAGTGGTTAAGATGTTGGCCTTCAGTGTAGGGGACCTCAGGACCTGTGTTCGATTCCTGGATGTTACACTAACATACAAAACAACTATTGAACAGCATTCAAAGCATCTGATGAACGTGATTCTATGTTCAATTCTTGATTCTTTCAACTTTACTAACTGAAGGCTAACATACAAAACATCGCTTCAACAGTACAAAGAGGCAGTTGTTACTGAGTGATGGTGTAGTAGGGGTTGATCAGCACAGAGAGTTCATGTTCAAATCCCACTCTTCCTGAAGTTTAATGCTAGTTATTGAGCTTCATTTACTGCTATTCTAGCAGTGGCTCACAGCCTCAGCCTGACAACCACAAAACTCTAATTGTCGTACAATTTACAATTTAGGCATTTAGCAGACGCTTAATCCAGAGCGACTTACATTAAGCAAGAACAAGAAAGCATGGGAATACATCACATAAAAACATTTATCATGAAACATGCGTAAGATAAGAAAGTAACAGTGGAATATCTATATAATGAAACTATACATATACACTATACATATATACTACTATGCTATACATATGTACTATGACGTGCTATGACTACATACAATGCAATTATAGTGCTGTCTACATAACATGCTATAAGTCTGCACGTAACAGTCTGTATCAAATGCTATCTAAGTCTACAGAAATGCTATCTAAGGGGGTGGGGTAAGTGCTATGGGCCATGATGGAGTCTGAAAAGGTGGGAGTGATGCTGCAGTTCTGACTGCAATGGGAAGTGCATTCCACAGTTTTGGAGCCAGAAGGGTACTTACAGCTAGTGAGGGTACTTACAGCTTCCCTGCGTTGGCTGATCTGAGTGCGCGGGAGGGTTTGTAGGGTTCGATCATACTTACAAGATATGGGGGAGCCATACCTTTGGTTGCTTTGAATGCCAGCATCAGAGTTTTGTATTCTGTGCGGGCAGCGACCGGGAGCCAGTGGAGGGAGTGGAGCAGGGGGGAGACATGTGAGAATTTTGGCTGGTTGAAGACCAAGCGAGCTGCGGCATTTTGGATCAGCTGGAGAGGCTTAAGTGCACATGCTGGTAGGCCAGTAAGGAGGGAGTTACAATAGTCGTAGTGGTAAAGATGTTGGCTTTCCACGTGGGAGACCAGGGTTCGATTCCAGCCTGTTACACTAACATACAAAAGAAGACCTCAACAGCGCTAAGAAACATCTGATTAATATGATTCTGTTATTTTAACTTTATTAACTGAAGGCTAACGAACAAAAGATCACTTCAAAATGACCAGGAGACTTTGCCTGAGTGTGTCTGACTGATGGTGCAGTGGTCTAATCATCAGGCTTTCAGTACAGACATTCCATGTTCAAGTCCCGTTCCTCCTACAGCTCAATGCTGCAGTAATTTGAACTTTTCAAGGCTTGAATAAAAAATAAAAACTCAAAAGCACCAGGAGACATCTGCTGAATGCCCAAAGGTGCCTTGGCTCAATGGTGTGGAGCGCTTGATCCGTTGCCTCTGCTACAGACAGTTGGCAGGTTCAAGTCCCATGTTATCAAGGTGCTGGAGGACCATCGGGGGACGGTGCTCTCTCCCCCTGTTTCCTGAGATGTAACCGTTGGGGCTTATGTCTGAAAGAACCCGGTCCAGCTAACCTTTTACCATGAAAATGTCCATACTTGTCTATACTCTCGCCATTGTGGAACACATCAACAGTGTGGTTACCTTAGCACTTTTAATGGATTCCCAAGATGGAATACCATCAAGTTGAATTTACTGAGCTGTTCTTACTCTGCCATGGTCACATATACAATTTCCATAGTCCTGTTCTTACCCCAAATTGTTGTTTGTTTTTGTATTTGTTTGGTGTTTGTTGCAATAAATACATGAAATGGAATTTGTTGGATTCAATTTAAATAATGTATCCTTGAGTCACTAGCTGTATGGAGCTCAGCCTATAATTGATTTGATTGACATGCTGCATGCCATGAGTGAAAGTGGTATTTATTTTTAAATATAAATAATAAGCTACTCTAAGATGAGCTGTGGTCATAACAGCACTGTTTGAGTTGAAAACTTTAAAGATGTTTAACAGTCTAAAGTGAGAACAGCAAATGTTCTTTAACAAACATTTGTAAGTGTAAAGAAATATATACTAATCACAAAACACTTTAGGTTTTGATAAACAGACTATAGTGCATTTGTTCTCACTTTAAAGTAAAAGTCTAAAGTGAGAGCACTCCATAGCAGGTGGAGTTCTCTGCATCAGGATCCTGATCCACTCCCTCATCAATGGATCCACTGAGGTCAAACACAAAGGCCATAGGTCACAAAGCACACAGTTATATTTATAAACTATTCATTTCAACAGTAGAATAATGATATATAGCTATAGACAGAGCAGCCAGAGCAGTCACACAGGGGCCTGGGGATTGTGGGAAATTTAGCGCCCACCTGTGGTATGTTGGGTCAAGAGCGCCCTTTGTGAGTGATCCAGAATATGCCTGTGTTCAAAGAAGTTAACAACTCACATTCAATTATAATCAGTGTTTTGCTGCCATTTGACACAATGATTACAGACCAATAGCACTCGCATCTGGTATCATGAAAGCTCTGGAAAAGGAACAAAGTATGGTTCATCATCTCAACAATGCCATATGTAATTCACAGGATCCATTTCAATTTGCTCTCTCTGTGTTCTCTCTATCTGTGGTGTTGATGAAATGTCTGTACAGCACTTTGGTACAATGAAAATTGTTTTTAAATGTGCTTTATAAATAAAGGTGATTTGATTTGATTTGCTTATAAGCAAGGTTGCAGTACAGTGGATGCAGTTGTCACACTGGTTCACCTCATCTCCAAACATCTCGACAAACCAAAATCCTATGCTAGAGGACTTTTCCTAGATTTTTCTTCTGCATTCAA
>NC_139715.1:17329803-17359803 GCF_964188405.1 Protomyctophum parallelum | reverse complement strand
CTAAACCAGAGGTTCCCAAACTTTTTCATTTCAAGGACCCCAGTGGTGGAAAGTAACCAAGTACTTTTACTGAAGTACTGTACTTAAGTAAAATGTTGAAGTATTTGTACTTTACTTGAGTATTTCCAATTTCCAGTACTTTTACTTCTACTCCACTACATCTCAGAGCCAAAATTTGTACTTTTACTTCACTCATTTGAAGACATTACTTTTACTTTGGTGATTTTAATTTTGATTAGAAAACCACTTCAATCCTATACATTTCGGCCATTTGAAAATAGCAGATCAACGCGACGCATTGTGAGCTTGTAGATCTGCTATTTTCAATAGATTGTGTACACATTTTGAACATTCTGTAATATGAGTACTTTTACTTTTAGTACATTTTGATGCCGATACTTTTGTACTTTTACTCAAGTACATTTTAAATTCCGTACTTTTACTTGTAACGAAGTAGTTCTAAATTGCAGTAATAGTACTTTTACCACCACTAAAGGACCCCCAGTTTGATATGAATGAGTCTACGGACCCCCGTTTAATGGCATTTCTATCTCTGGGACCCCAATTTATATTGTAAAATCAATGTTAATTTATTGAGAGTGTACAACTGGAACAGGTCCATTTTGGTTCCATTTGTACACTCAGTTACAGACGCATAAGGGTCCATTTGGTTCCAAACTATCATTTAGCTGCAGGGGACCCCGTGGAACTCCATCAAGGACCCCTGGGGATTCCCGGACCCCACTTTGGGAACGAACACTTTTAAACAAACATAAAAGTAAAGTCCATAGATTTGGCTGCCAAGTGACGTCACATTTAGTACTCTAAACCAGTAAGACGCCCTGAGGGTGAGGTGGCGCTGAAACAACAGAGCTTCTTAATACGGCACAGTTAAGAAGCAGGAGTTAAACTATTCATCTGGTGTCCGTGAGGTCAGCTGTAGAGTTGCTGGCCGGCTCCTATATATATATATATATCTATAGATCAACATATGGAATGTCAGAACAGGTCAGCTCCATATATGGAGATCTAAGGGTTTGATGAGGTCGGATCAACATATGGAATGAATTATGCATTGGCCATATATGGAGTGTGTCACATAGTAAACGGCTGCAGGTCTCAACAAACAAGTCCATAGACTTGGCTGCCATATGACGTGAGCCAGACGTTGGAGGGGCGCTAGCTAGCACAATTAAAAAAACAATTAAAATATTTTTTTGACCGACGATTTAGTTCTTCTGAAACATTTAAGTTGGCGTTTCCATAACGACCACTGCCAGTGTGGTGTTTTGGGTGTCTCTGAGGGTGGGAGGGGTCAGAGCCATAGAGTAAGACAGAGTTATGACAACTCTGTTCACTTCGTGACGGCTCTTCTACATAGACTTCTATTGGATAGTGACAAAAAGGCCTGAACCGGAAGTTTACGGAATGCATTGGAGTGAGTCTATAATAGGCTTTACAGTGACAAACGAGCTACATGAACCATGTGACCGACCGGGCTGTTTTCTGCCCCCTCAATGTCGTATAACTCTGTAACTCTATGGCACTGGGAGGGGCCAACTCAGAGGGAGCGGGGTTAACTCATAGGGGGCGGAGTTAAGGCGCCACCTTGTATCTGCTTATTGCATAACTTTGGGGCAAAAACAAAAAAGGTTTTGGTATCACGCCGTGCCGGCAAAAACACTGCTATTCAACTCTGAGTCAACCTGGAACTTTGGAAGAGAAGCAGTAAACTTAAATGTGTCAAACAAAACATGTCAGACTAGGCCATGTCAAGGTTATCCACGGCCATTCCTTCATTTTGCTCACGTCCTTGCCGTTCATACACCTTGGTATGAGACTGTGAAAGAGCTTTTTGCTTTGTTTCGAAATATTTTCGAAACAAAAAAATGTGTTGCCGTCAGGCAAATGTGTTGCTTGATCAGGCCTTCTTGCAAGGTGGGGGAGGGGGGCAGCAGAGGGGAGAGAGATGGAGCGATGGAGGGTGAGAGAGAGAGAAAACAGATTGATAGAAAGAGTGTGAAGCCGGAAGAGGAATGGGAGAGACGATGAGGGGTGACGGAGAAAGTGGAATGACAAAAAAATTGCTCTCAGCAGGGTCACATTCACCTCTTTGTGTGCATGTGTGTGTGTGTGTGTGTGTGTGTTTGTGGGGGGGGGGGGGGGGGGGGGCTCTAGGGATAACAGCAATGTGGCCTGAGGTGAACCATTTCAGTCGATCTCTGTGTGTGTGTGTGCGTGCGTGCGTGCCCCACTCCAACAGTGGGCCATGTTGGGACAGACATAGCCAATTCTGTTCTGCTGCTTTTCAATATATCTATTTATACAGAGTCAACAGCAAACACATGCAGTCCTACACACACACCCACAAGTGTGCACACACACACACTTGTATGAACAAATGTGTGCACTTGCACACACACACACACAGAAATGGTTCACCTCAGGCCACATTGCTGTATTCCTACACACACACCCTCACACACACACACACACACACACACACACACACACACACACACACACACACACACACACACACACACACACACACACACACACACACACACACACACACACACACACACACACACACACACACACACACACACACACACACACACACAGGTGAATGTGACCCTGCTGAGAGCAATTTTGTTGTCATTCCATTCCTGCCCCAGCGTTTCTAATTATGTGCTCAGAATCTTAAAGTTCCGGCGGCAGGAAGGAATTCACCGACAGGTCTTTATGTAAACGGCGAGGTGTAAATTAATGATAACAACCATGCAGTGTAAAACTGATCATCGGCTCTCCAGAATCCAACACCCAGACATGTTTTTAGTTTTTTACGATATTTTTGAGGGGTTTTCTGCCTTCATTGACAGTATGTGTACTGTAGAGAGAGAGAGAGAGAGAGAGAGAGAGAGATAGAGAGTGAGTGAGAGAGACGGGGGAGTGACACACAGCATAGGTTGTCAATGTGCGTGCGAGCGAGTGTGCGTGCGTGCGTGAGAGAGAGAGGGGGGGCCTACATTCACCTTATGAATGTAGGCCAGGCCAACATGTTTCCTTGGCTTTTTGTTACATGTCCCACATTAACACACACACACACACACACACACACACACAGCTGTGTGGTCACAGTGTTTCTCGGTCACTGGCTTCTCTGAGAAGAGGGGGGAGGTGCATTATGGGTAATGTGCTTGTCCCAGACAGTTATCTCACCCTCGCTGCCCCCTTTCTCTCTCTCCCTCTCTCCCCTCTCTGCCCCCTCTCCCCCTCTCCCCCTCTCTCCCTCTCTCCCTCTCTCCCTCTCTCCCCCTCTCCCCCTCTCTCCCTCTCTCCCTCTCTCCCCTCTCTCCCCTCTCTGCCCTCTCTTCCTCTCTCCCTCTCTCCCTCTCTCCCCTCTCTGCCCTCTCTCCCTCTCTCTCTCTCATCTGTTTTGCTCACTTTGTCCCCATCACTCTCTTCCTTCCCCCCCCCCACTGGGTTTCCTTTTTTACTCTTTTCCTTTCTTCTCTCCTTTTGTTTCCTATATAGCAAGACGGAGTCTCTCTCTCCCTCTCTCTCATTTGTTGACTGGCTGTGGTAATTCTTCACATGTGACAGTGATGTCCACGCACTCCTCTTTCCCTTTGTATCGTTACACCGGTCTCTCTATAAACACCCTTAGGTTTTTGTAATGTTTATTCTATGTGTGGGGCGTAACTACACATAATTTGACAAGATGCCTTTTTCAACCCACACAGCCTCTCGAGTTTTTATTTGACATCAATCAGAAACAAACATATATATAAATGGGTCCACATGGGTATGTCCAGGTACGTGCAGAGTGTGTTACAGAGGCAGGGGCTGGAAATCCCGTAAGAGGGCACTTTTGGACAAAGATTGCAAAAATAGCAGATCTACAAGCTCACAACGCGTCGCAGCGCGAAACGTTGAGCGCTTGTAGATCAGCTATTTTCGTGTTGCAACCCAGCACACTATCTTTTCTTTTTTTTTTAACATATGTTTACTGATTTTCTTTACAGTACAAAGAACTATTTCCAAACAATTTACATATATTTTTCCCCCCCACATCCCCATGACAGCACAAATACAAACAAAATCTTATCAGCACTCTTTATCTACTGGAGATGCATACTGGTGTATATGACATGGATTTCTAAACAAACTTGTTCAACGCAAAATGCAACGTTCCAAGTTCAGGAGAGTTCGGGAAAAAGAGAGGCAGTTTTGCATCTCTTTATAGTATAAATGCTGCATTCATGGTCTGGAAAGGACAGTTGTTTTTATAGACGGGTAAAAGGGCAGGGGCTGAAGCCCCCTTTGATGTCTATGTGTGCAGTTGTGCACGTTCCTGGGTATATCAGAGAGCAAAACGTAAGCCCACGGCTTGCGTTACCTTGCAACAAAACTGTGCACGAACGCCACCAAAGAATGTGGAGGGAGCAGAGCCCATATATCACCGTGGCAGAGGGACGGAGGGGGAGGCTGGGGAGAGGAGTGAGATAAACAGAGCGTGGTGCTAGCTAAGGCCACCAGGACGCTATGCCAAATGGTACATTTCAAGGTCCTCCCCTCAGCTCTGACAGTATACAAATGGAACCAAATTTGGTTCCGTATTGTATTGTAGGCAGACTAATAAAAAGCAATTTAAACGGTTGTTTCAACCAGTCGCTTACATTTTACTTTACGCTTCGAAAACAAAAGCTCATCAAGGAACATCAAAGGACAGGGAGTCTGATGTAGGCTGGCCCTATATAACCCATCCAGAGATGTATTAACAGAGTTCTGAATAAGCTGTCACGACTTTTAGAAAGACCTGTCAAGTAGTTCAACCCACTTCAGAGAAAAGCATTAATTTCAGGAAAGATGCTGAAAAATAAATCTTGTAAGAACCAGTGTTATTTTCGTCGACTAAAACAAAAAAACTACCTTTTTTCACTGACAAAAACTACATAAAAACTAAATAAAAACTAAGCCATGATGACTAAAACTATGACTAAATATACTGACAATTTCGTCAACAAATAAAAACTAGGCTAAAATGTTAGGAAGGTACTAGTGGACAAGAGATCCAGTATATAAGTCCTTTTACACTTGGTTGCATGCTGAAAATAGCCAATCTACAATCTCACAACGGGGGCTTGTAGATCAGCTATTTTCAGCAAGTGTAAAAACAGTCATTACAATGGCATCAACGCCCACCAAAATACATTTTAGTTGACTAAATCAACTGTAGATTTGGTCAACTAAAACTAGACTAACACTAAGACATTCCAGGTGACTAAAATGTGACTAAAACTAAACAAAACCTATTCAAGAGACTAAAACTAAAATGCCAAAAACAATACTGGTAAGAACTACGTTAGGAATGGGTGTGCAACTGAGATGAAACAATGCTGATTTGGTCACTTTGTTACGGTTTGTAACGTAGAAGTGAAATCAGAATCTGAAATAAAACAGGCTTGCTACTTCCGGTTTGCCAGGTGTTTTAAATACCTTATCCATTTTTTCCATTCTTTGGAGACAACTGATTTCAAAACAACTTATTCTCCTCATTAACTCAATTCTAATCATTTAAACTTTTCATAAAGTTATTATTCGTACATCTGCACCGTTCCAGAGTGGTTAATTTTTTTCTTGGTTCCTCAATTTGAGGCAATTTCTGAGGATTTCATGGTTATTGTGTCAAAGCCTACACTCTCAAGAACTAGAATAGCCTACTTTATTAGCTTCGTAAGTCTCAGATAATTAACCGTCTCAGTGAGAGCAGTTTCTGCACTATGATTAGTCCTGAAACCTGACTGAAACCTGACTGACTGGGGCACGAAACCTGACCTGACAACAAAAAACCTCCCGTTTCAAGTAAAATATGTATGCCTTTGTTAAGTTTGTTGCCTTCGAAAACCCTCTTAATGAGTGTAGAAGGGACAGTGACGATTTGCTCATTATGAGAAAACTTTCACACACCTAGAAATCAGGCGTAAGCACAGGTGCGTAGGCCAGTGGACATCAATGAAAGCAATAAGGTACACCCGCACACTGTATTTGCTCACACACACACACACACACACACACACACACACACACACACACACACACACACACACACACACACACACACACACACACACACACACACACACACACACACACACACACACACACACACACACACACACACACACACACACACACACACACACACACACACACACACACCCCCCTCAACAACAAGTGCTTCAGGATACAGATCAAGGGTACAAAGCATCGCCTCCTCCAAATATGGCGACTGCCAATTATCGCAGACATCATTTTGCCTGTGCCTTAGCTCTCGGCGTGGGCATGCCTGCAATCTGCTGGCTTCTCACAAAATGTCCATAAATATTCTGATTTATGGACATTACATAGGCTTCCAAATTTGAACACAAGTAGTTTACATTCGTAACCAAGCTGTATAATAGCATCCTTAAGACTTAAGGTACTTAAGCACCAATTGGTAAGGAATGCCTCCTCCAGACAGTGGTCAAATGTACATGCCACTTCCAAAATGGTCACTTCTCTACTGTCCTCATCAACAACATCTGGTGTATTAGCCGTTACATCTGAAAAGGCATTCTTTTCATTATTGCACAAAATGACATGATCGGTCCCAATTTCCAATCACGTGATCGGATCGGGACAACGCTAGTTATAATAAATTCTAATACTGTATGTCTTCCCTGTGTATTTTTTGTTTCTTCCTGAAAGCTGAAAGCCTTTGAGTCAAAAGGCTCAATCGAAAATATACCAGTTTAGCGTCATCATAACCCCTCCCCCCGTCATAAGCCCTCCCCTCCCCCATTATCACACAACACACAGCTGTGGGCGAGGCTGAGGCTTAATGTGGGCCAAGGTGAAAACCAGGTATACTTAATGAACTGGTGGGTGTGGCCACATAAAAAACATAATTTTAACACATTCTGTACACTTTAAAAACAAAATCTTCCTCCTAGTATAATCCTTGAGGGAGTTCCAGGGGGTCCCCAGCTAAATGATAGTTTGGAACCAAGTGTACCCTCATGGTTCTATAAGGGTACATTATAGAGCACCGAAGTCCTGACGAGGCTGACGTAACTCGCTCATCCCTTCGATTCCCCTGGTTCGCGGAAGTAATTTCTCTATGGAGAATAACATGGGGTGATCTTAATATCGTCTACTATAAGCGTTGTGGTCCAAAAATAAACAAGCTGTCTCTGCGTTATTGTCAGGGAGGTGTCTCTGTATCGTTTGCAACAGTCAGTCACTCATATATGATACAGTGTGCTTCTAGAGAAAATCTAACTAATTCAGCAGCAGTAACATTCGCGTTTTCTCTCAGTCAGTTGATTCTTCATATCCATATGAGTGAAGCGGCCGGGGTGACATGTTTATTTTTCAAACACAGTTCTTATATGAGGCGATCTAAAATCCCCCCTATGGGGATTACAATGCAACTAAAAAAATACATGAACCTGGGGACAGACGCCCTCTACTGAAAGTGACGTCAGACTTCGGTGCTCTATAAGGGTACATTATAAGGGTCGGAGAGTGTACAAATGGAACCAAATACAGAGTTAAATTAACTTTGAGTTTGCAATACACATTGGGGTCACGGATATAGAAATGCCATTAAATAGGGGACCATAGTCTAATTCAGGTCAACCCGGGGGGCGCTTGAAATGAAAATGGTTGACAATAACTGCAAGAGCCGTAAAGATCTTCTCTTATGGCATATCACTTTAAATAGGGGTTTGTGGGCTAATTAGTGTCAATTTGGGGGTCCTTGACAATATGCATAGGTTTGGGAACCAGTGTTTTTTGGGGTGGGGGGGGGGGATAATAAGGTCACTCCATCTTTAAGGTAAATACAGAAAAGCAGAATGACGTGTTCTGTATATCGCTGACACGCTGAATCATTACTGTCCCTTTGACCCCTTTGCTCCAATTAACCTTTGACCTTGAGCCAGCCTCTGGTCATTACAGAGCCCTGAACAGACCTTTTATGTCTATGGAGTATGGACACACAAATAAATAACCCACCCCCCCCCCCCCTCTCCCACTCTCTCTCTTTGGGAACGATCTGCTTTTGAACTGGTGCAGGGTTACAAGAGGGAAGGAAACCTGATTGATATATTGATCACCATTGTTCTTTGGGGGCTATTTTGGTCCTGACAGGTATTGCACACATAATATACAGTAGTGTCGTTTCAAATGAGAGCCAGAAATAGCCAACGGAAACGGAGAGAACTGCTTGTATTAGGAAGGTGGTGATGAACTGTAAAAACTCTAGGTTGTATTTTGATGGACTACAATGGATGTGTACTATACTATAGCTAGTGTAGTAACAGTAGTAGCATTAGTAGTAGTAGTAGCAGCAGCAGCAGCAGTAGTAGTAGTAGTGGTGGAAAGTAACTAGGTACTTTTACTTAAGTACTGTACTTTTTTACAATTTTCCAACTTCCAGTAATTTTACTTCTACTCTACTAATCTCAGAGCCAATTTTTTTACTTTTACTCCACTACAATTATTTGAAAACTTTAATTACCAGTTACTTTGGCGATTGAAATTATGATAATAAAACATACATTAACCACTTCACAAGTGCATTTTGATGCCGATACTTTTGTACTTTTACTCAAGTACATTTTCAATTCCGTACTTTTACATATAACGAAGTAGTTCTAAATTGCAGTATTGGTACTCTTATGTAAAACAATTGAGGACTTTTTCCACCACTGAGTAGTATCGGTTGCTGAACACGCCTCTAATGAGCAACGACAGGGACCATAGCTTGCACCAGATTATTACCATAAATGAGCTGCTAGTAGCATCCCCCAGGTGGAAGCTCTCTCTGTTGATCTCAAACAAGTACCGGTAGTCGTCGTATATATGTAGGGAGTGTAGGCCCACTCTCACGGGAGACCTGATTTAATGGGTCACCGCCTCACAGGCAAACTGTGGCAGCCCCTAGATGAGTGGTGGGCCACATGCGGCCCCCACCTTCACCTAATGCCAGAATACTGATATAATATTGGTTTCAGCTGTTACAATTCCACAACATGCAAACATGACCCGCTTTAAATGAGTAGCTCATTGCTCAACACAAGTATAATTAAAGGCATTTGAAATTACATAAATTCAAATATTCAACATTTCAATTTGAATATAGCAAAAATTGTCGATCTACAAGCTCAAAACGCATCGCGCAGCGACGCGTTTTGAGCTTGTAGATCGGCTATTTTTGCGACGACAGTAATATATGGCCCTAGGGAGTGAGTGTGGAAATATAGTGGCCCTCTCCATCGTCAAAGTTGCCCACCCCTGCCCTAGATTAGTGGTTTGGTACTGTAGCTGTACTTAGGGCTGGGCGATATGACAAAATCTCATATCACGATATAGAATTTATTTTATCACGATAACGATATACTCACGATATAGCATATTTTTTACGATACCTATTTTTTTTTTATCTAAAAGAATTGATTTTTGTTCAGGTCGAGTACTTTACTGTACTTGGGCTGTACTGTACTGTACTGTACTGTACTGTACAAGCTCTCCTCCCTGGCCTCTGTCTGTGTTAGGCTGCACAACAGTGACACTTGGTGGTGACAATAGTTATGCTATTTCCGTGCTCGGATACAGGGACAGGGACAGGGACACACATAGCTGTCTATAATGGTTGCACCACTCAAAAAACAATTAAATTCACATTATCCAGTCTAATTATATGAATATAATACTGATGCCCTGCCCATGCACAGACAGGCCCAAAGCAAGTACAAAAATATTACAAAATAAAATGTATATAATAATTAGAGGCTGAACTCAATTGTTCAGCCTCTGTAGACATTTTTAAAGCACAGCTCAAGACCCACTTCTACAACATTGCTTTTAATTGATCTTTTATTTTTTGTTATTCATGTCCTCACTGTATTGCATTACTGCTTGTTTTTTAATGTCGTTGCCTTGCTTTTCTTTTTTTCTCCATTGCTCTGTAAAGCACTTTGAGAGCTGCATTTCATGTCATGGGAAAGGTGCTATACAAATAAAGTTTTATTAGTATTATTAATAATAATTATTATTATTATGACAATTAAAAAGAAAAAAGAAAGACACAGAAGTAGGCTACAGGCCTGTGTCTGCATTAAATTGGCTTAAGGAAAAAATAAATATCTCATGTCACAGTTTGTCACTACAGTTGTTTCAGTTCATTTAAGCTCTGTATAGGGAATCAACATGTTCTGTTGTAGTTATAGTTTAGTTTGTTAAAGACGTTGGGCAGCTTAACGATGTTTAATTGACTACAGGCGATAGAGTGAGAGAGAACGCGATCTTGTCGTCAACTCTCCATGCCCGTGCGTATATGGGAGTCTGGGACGAGTGGGGCTTTTTCTTTTCCTTTTTTTTGATGATCACAACAAAGTCAGCGTCTTGTGTTGTTGTTGTAAGCTGTTGCTGAATTAAGGACTTTTCAAATGGAATAATTTATTTGGAACAATAAAACAAGACAGACACGCAGGAGGACTGCACAGGTAAGAGGAACGTCTTGGAAGAAGTTTGCACCCGACGACGGACAAGCTTATTGTTCAACTGTGTAAAACATGCGTGGCTCACGCAATTTATCAATTTGACCCAACATGAAACCTGCATTTATAACAGTGAATGACCGGTTACTTTAGGGCGCGTTCGGAAATAGCGCACTAGGCGCACTGTGCAATGCAAACTGATAGATGAGTTCGCTCCGGTGTGGTATTTCCGAACGTGCCCCTTACATCGCTCTGAATCTCGTCAGCCATCATCTCCCTTCATGTAATCAAAACCACTTCCATATCCATACAATGGAAGACGTTGCCCCTCTTTTAGGTGCAAGCACCCCTCGGCTTGTGTTGTGGTCGTGTTGGCCTTAGAGTATATAATAGAGCAGACATCCGAAAGGTGTTGGCTCACTGTTTTCAGTGCGCGCGGTGGGCTGCTGGGCATGCCGTATATAAGCGCTGTGACGTAAAATACTGCCGTAAAGCGAAACGGCGATATAAGCGATATAGCTTTTTTTTCGTGATAGACATTTTCTATCGAAAATACGATATATATCGTCATATCGCCCAGCCCTAGCTGTACTGCATGCTACAGTATATGACTTCTATACACAGCTGTTAACAATTCTAGGTCGTTAGGAAGTTGTACACGTATTTTGAGGTTGAAAAATGGAGTTCTATGATAATACAATAATCATATCTGTATGCTCATTAGTTGACATGCATTGTCAGGCGATAAAGGGTCGACTACATCAAACGGAATTCACTAGTAAAAACAGCATTGCATTGTTGCGACCACAGGTCGCAGTTAACTATGAAATTGTGCATGCAGTCCGGTCAGTTGTTTAGTTGGTTGGTCACCCCAGGCATGGCCATATATGGTCATGCCTTGTGACATCACGTGACATCATCAGGGATGGAGATCTCGCCCTTCAGGCTGTCTTACTGAGTATTATTGTATTGTATTGTATTGTATTGTATTGTATTGTATTGTGCATTGCCAGCCATTGAAAAAGGCACACTTTCATGTACTGAACCTATTACACCTTAATTTACACTTGATAAATGAGTCTTCAGTGGTGCTAACAGATTATAGTTGTAAAATGATTTATCCAAGCATCTATTTTAAGGTTCAGAGAGCTGAAAACAGAGCAAAGCTTCACGGTGCTCTTGGCAGTGCGGCAACAATACGTCATAATGCATACATTAATAATTCATGGCATTCCAAAAATATT
Source organism: Protomyctophum parallelum (assembly GCF_964188405.1). Taxonomy (NCBI): domain Eukaryota; kingdom Metazoa; phylum Chordata; class Actinopteri; order Myctophiformes; family Myctophidae; genus Protomyctophum; species Protomyctophum parallelum. The sequence continues at coordinate 17,348,006 of NC_139715.1, read as the reverse complement.
ATTCTCCCATGCATAACATTAAAGGTTCCCGTAGTCAAACAATTCACACTATTACCGAGCTCTCTTGTTTTAGAGATTTTAACAAATCAGTGTAGGCCTATGTATTTTTTATAATAGTACCAATGCTTAATAAAAAACAATTATTCGTGTTTTGGGCTGTATAACTGTGTATAGTTTTGTTTTACAACTCCTGGAGGGGCTGCTAACCACTTATTCACTACAGTATTTCATTGACCATGGGGTCCCTCCAGGGTTTGTGTACTTGGTCCCTTCCTTTTCCCCTGTACACCAATCTGACATGGCGGCGTGTTGTTGTGACCTTGTAGATCTGCTAATTTCACTGACTGTCAGTGTTGTTTTTGACAGCAAAGTTTTATAGTTTTAGTCATAGTCTTTTAAATATTGATTTAGTTTTAGTCACATTTTTTGTCACCCGGAATGTTTTAGTGTTAGTCTAGTTTTAGTCGACTAAGTCTACGATTGATTTAGTCGACTAAAATGTATTTTGGCGGGCCTTGATGCAGTCGTAATGACTGATTTTACACTTGCTGAAAATAGCAAGTAGCAAAATAGCAGATCTACATGCTCACTTATACTGGAACTCTTATCCACTAGTCCCTTCCTATCATTTTAGTCTTGTTGACAAAATCAACAGCATAATTATTTAGTCTCAGTTTTAGTCATCATGGCTTAGTTTTTATTTCGTTTTTGTGTAGTTTTCATCAGTGACAAAAGGTAGTCGACACTTTTCATCATAGTTTTAGGCGACGAAAACAACACTGCTGACTATTTTCGCCTTTTCATGGCGTGTTCAGAATAGGCATGCTAAACTATTCTAAGAGCACCGATCTCATATAAGAACCATACAGGATACAGGGACCCCTTCACTGGGACCCATGTGAATCAATTTAAACCATTTTTACCTGGGAACGATTCTACAAATGTCTTCTAAATCCTTACAGTTTTCTGAAAAACCCTATGTTTTTCTATGTCAGTCCTATGTCAAGGACCCCCAAGATTATATGTATTTAGCCACCGACCCCCCATCTGAAAATATGTTGTTCAAAGCAAAGATTTGAGTTAAAAACGTTCGCTCTGAAAGAATATATATTCAAAGATTTGCTCCACATTTTCACGATTTAAAAAAAATAGCTAAAGTATTACATAATGCTTAAAACACCAAAAGGGGTTCCTGCCCAAAATGAGTTGGTGGTCCAGTGGTTTTCAACCAGTGGACCTTGATTAGGTCCCAGGTGGTCCCCAGATAAATGTTGGGAGAGTTGGTAACCACACTGATGCTTTCTTTAACTGTTGAGGGGTTTTACGCTCTCAAGAGTTAAATTAAAGTTAAACATCTGCATTACTTAATTTACAAAAAGACTACAATACACAATTGGATTGTTATTTTGATCAACTGTTGCCTGTTATCTCTCCTTAATTGTACCCACATCAATACAGCATGGAATTGTGGACAAAATCTTTATCCAACAACAATAAATGATTCATATTATGTTTTTGGGTCTGAAAGGCTAAATGTCATCATCATGGCAGAAAAGCAGAATAAATTGAAATGAAATTAAATTGAAAACCACCGGTTCTACAAATCAATGTAGTTCTCAAACTTGTTCATGCCAAGGACCATGCAGAATGATATGGATTTAGCTGTGGACCCACATCAAAAAATATTTTGTGCCAAGAAGAGAAGATTAGAAGAAAATTATTAAAATATGTTTCAAACTAATCTAAAATGACACAGATGCTTTACCGGTTTCAACGTGCCAATGATGATCATATTAATCAATATCTGCTCTTTCTGTGTGTGTGTGTGTGTGTGTGTGTGTGTGTGTGTGTGTGTGTGTGCTTGTTTTGCACAGAATGAGGGGTGTATTGGTGATACTGTTGGTGTCTCTCATGGCCGTTATGGTGGCAGCAGGAGGAAAAAACAAGAAAGGTATCTCTCACTCTCTCTCTCTCTCTTTCTGTCATACATTCACCCACACACTAGGCATGTGAATCTCGTCTCATCTCACGATTCGATACGCATCTCGATGCACTGCCAGCGATACGATACATTAGAGATACATGGAATCCCCTGGCGATACGATGCGATACGATTCTCCCTCTTCCCGATGCGATGCGATGCGATAACCATTTAGTTCAAATCAATGCGATACGATGCGATTCACCCCTCTACCGATACGATGCGATTTGATGGCGATTCATCACAATAGAAAGGATTTATATTAAAGCTCTATTAATTTCCCAAAACATGTAAAAAGCATTACAATTAAATTCAAAGCAATTTATTGTTTTACTGTAGGTTAGTATTATAGCTCTGCATCTCAAACAACCCAACTTATAGAATTATGTAAGTAAACAAAGGGTCTGCTCTCTGCTGGTTATTGTGGTTGTTAGATTACTAATAATCATAGGATATAGTATAATTATTATATCTCAAAGGTCAATTTGAGGTTTTGAGTAGAGGGTTCAAGAGATTAAAATGTAATAGCCTATCGTTCATCAATTAATGTTACCAACATATAAATAGAAAATAAACAAATAAACAAAACAAAAATTACAGGTCAAACAAGTCTATGTCTAGTTTAATCTGCAACAGTTTTATAATATAATTGCCTATGTATAGTGGGGGTCCCCACTTGATCTCTCACTCTCAGCTAAGTGGTCCTTGGCTTGACCTGAAAAACATTGAAGACCCTGGCCTGCATGTATTATTAACGTTATAAATACATAGCAGATGTACAAGCTCACAACGCGTCTCATCCACGCCCCGCTGTGAGCTTGTGGATCTGCAATTTTAGGCGTGCGACACCGTCTTGCTGCAGAATATAAATAAGGCTTATATCGCAGAGAACAGCAGGGGAAAGCTGGACAGTGGAAAGTTGTAAACGACGCAAGCAGTACTACTGTAACTACACCCTGCTGTGGCGTTGTTGTTGTTTTACACGTGTGTGCAGACTGCAGAAGCTTTCTTTAATTACAAATTGATGAGGATCGCGACGCAGATTTGCGTCGGATAATCAGCAAGCGTGGTGTGTGGATCAGATTCATTACGAGCAGTCCAGCACGCAGCGCTACAGTGAAAAGTCAACTGATCGACGGACAGAGCTCTCAACGTGTCTACTCTGACTGCACCGTCGTACGGTAGCTTGAAGCTTCTGTTCACTGACTGTGGGCGCGTTCGGAAATACCACACCGGAGCACACTCTCCTATTAGTTTGCATTGCACAGTGGGCTCAGTGCGCTATTTCCGAACGTGCCCTGTGTGTGCGCTGCGAGCTATGGCTGCGAGAGAGCTTTTTTTTCTTTCTTCCTTTTCTGATGTTACGTTCAATGCGCCTCGGAAACACAGGAGAGGGTGAAATTTACCATGAAAAAACGGTGCAACCACGGATTTTACCGATGCAAGCACTCCGCGAACGATGCATCGAGATTTCACCTGTCAATTTTACCGATACACAGTGAATGGACCGATTCACTCGCATCGCGCACGTCATAATCGATGAATCGATATGTATCGATTATTTTCCACATGCCTACCACACACACACTCATACACTGATGGTCGATGGATGGCAGAGGAAACCATGCAAGGCACCAATCTGCACATCGGGGGCCTTTCTCGGCCCCACCCATTTGTTTATATTGTGTTTAGGATCCAAGATGGCCGCAGTACCAGGAGGGGGTGGGGCGGAGGTGAGCGGGCGGGGTCGACATATGCCCTTACTGGGCTGCATTCAAGACACTTGCCTTGTGTCTGACTCCCGACTTGTGTCTGAACACAGCTTTGATGGGTGTGTTCTGCCCCCCTCCCCCCATCAAACAAAATGTTTGGTCAAGCCATATTGGCTTCCATTGGAAATGCATTGGAGCGGCCATTAAACACAGACACAAGACAAACACAAGACAGGTGTTGAAACGACACAGGTGTGGACCCCACCCACTCACCTCCGCCCCACCCCCTCCTGGTGCTGCGGCCATCTTGGATCCTAAACACAATATAATGCTTAAGGACACTTGGGACGCTAACTCTGGGGGAGCCCGGCAGTTCCCACCCGGCCGCTCTACCGGCACATAGCGGATGTGCAAGCTCGAGCTTGTAGATCTTCTACTTTTGCTGTAATTTGAAACCTGAAAGGCAACAGTTTTGGACATATACAGTACTAGGTAGTGTTGGAGGCTGATGATTGTTTACAGTACATTACAGTACAGTGCATCTATCTGAGGAGGGGAAAATCACCAGAAGTGAACCATGATGTTGGCTAAAAGACACCTGTCTTGTCCGTGTCTTGTCGGTGTTTAACGGCCGCCCCCAATTTCCATTTCCAATGGAAGTCACATGGTTTGACCAAACATTTATGTTTAATGGGGGGGAAGGGGCACAACACAGCCATCAAACAAAAATGTTTGGTCAAACCATGTGACTTCCATTGGAAATGCATTGGGGCGGCCATTAAAGACAGGTGTCTTTTAGGTGTGAATGAGGCCCAAGCAAGCAAGCAAACAAACAGACATACAGAACAAACAAGACATGACAGAGCACGCCAGTCCTTAGCCTTGCCCTTTTCATCTTGAATCACGATGTTGGGGTAATATAAACACTATGCTGCATGCACTTACAGGTAATTGGAAAATAAATTGTTGGATAAAAAAAGTTAACCAAAAACCCTCTGCCCCTCTTCACTAGACAAAACCAAAGCTCCCAAGTCGGGAACGGAATGCGCAGAGTGGCGTTATGGCAACTGTGTCCCTAGCAACGGAGACTGTGGTGCAGGGTTCAGGGAAGGCTCATGTGAGCAGCAAACCAGAAAAATGAAGTGTAAAGTGCCCTGCAACTGGAAGAAGGACTTTGGAGGTAACACACACACACACACACACACACACACACACACACACACACACGAATGTTGGTTGTGGTCTGTCTGTCTGACTAACATTGGTTCTGTTCTGTCGTTTATAGCCGACTGCAAGTATCGCTTTGGCAGCTGGGGTGAATGTGACGCAACCTCTGGCTCCCGGGCCCGAACAGGGACACTGAAGAAGGCCTTGTACAATGCAGAGTGCCAACAAACTATCTCCGTGTCCAAACCCTGTCCCAGCAAAACCAAGACTAAGACCAAAGGTTAGACCGCCCGCCCGTATTTCACTTGGTTTCATGCAAAGGCATATCTGGACATTATGGCCCCGTAAAGTACTCGCTTAAGTAAGCGTGTGATTCTTTTTGTACTTTTTCGTTAATTAAAAGCCAAGTAAAAAGCGCCTTTCTCCAAGGCGCTTTACAGAGATTGTGCATTACATTCACCCATACATTCATACACCGATGGCAGCGAAAACCATGCAAGGCTTCAACCAGCACATCAACCAGCACATCGGGAGCAATTAGGGGTTCAGAGTCTTGCTCAAGGACACTTCGACACTAGCCCGGGTTCGAACTGGCAACCTTGCGGTTACCATCCAGCCACTCTAACCCTGAGCCACTGCCGCCCCTACTTACTATAGTGTCACACAAGAGCATCAAAAGTAGCATATTCACAAGCTCGAAACGTGGCACGAAGCGAGCAATGCATATTTAGCTTGTAGATTTAAGCAATAAGCCACGAGAGGTCTCAGGTTACCGTGTATCTTACAATGGCTGGGAGCGGAGGGTCTGCTAATTGGTGATTAGAGACGAGATGTCACCTCATGGTGGATTGTGCCTTACCTTTTTGTCTGTGCTGGCCTTGAGGTCCATCTCCTAGAACCCGTTCTCCTGAAAGACATTCAATACGGAGAGTCTAAATGGAACATAAAAATCATGCTTATAGAGGTTATGCGGTAAACGCCTACTGAGTGGCAAAAAACTACTTTCTGGCCTTGACAGCCCAATTACATCCAAACAGAAAAGTTCGATCTGAAGAATAGGCTACATGTATGTCATGCTTGCCAACCCGGAGCGTTAACTCTTGTGTCCTACACTGGGTATTTGAACCTGGCACATATTCAAGCTCACAGCGAGTCACTTTGTGCCCTGCTGCAAGCTTACGTACATCTGCTATTTTCTTTTAAACAAATCTTATCCTCTGGGGGCCCCTGGCACAACACATTGTCAGTTGGGGGTCTGCAACGAAATACATATTATACCAATTTGGAGGTCCTTCCTTGACAAGATAAGGTTTGACAACTAATGAGCGTCGCGCCTGTCAGACATGCGCAGAGCAAGTTCAGTCAGGAAACTCAGTGCAGTTGCCAGCAGCCTTTCATTGGGCCGCCTCAGAGTCACATTCTCATTCACATGTTTCACTTCATCCAATCACACACTCATTCCATCTTCACACCGGCTATTTAAACTGGAAGTTTGCACTGCTCATCCTCCTGCTTGTTTGCTGCTGCACACACTGCTTAAACCTTTGCTGCTCACCGTCCTCCACCCCAGCTACCACCAGTCCTTTTGGATCTGCTGTCCCTATGTCCCTATGATCGGGACTGATATATCCGAATACCTCAAAAGCAGATCCAATTCATCGCCAGACCACAATGAATATATTGTTCATTTTACATTCAATAAATATATATTCCATCCATTCATGGAGTTGTCCTTACTGAACTGCTGTAAACGAAGCAAATCCACAGTATGCCATTTTAATGCTTTTGTTTGTTGTCGTCTGCCAGGCAAGAAGGGAAGAGGGAAGGAGGAGAAGAACTAGGAGGACGAGGACGCGACGGGGAGAAGAAACGAGACAAGTTCTTGGAGTGACACGGAACAAGAATTACACTTTAAAGATAACCATTTTGCACCCACATTGCAGGATTTAGAGTACAGGCTATACCATGTAAAATATGCTGGATTTTTTTTCACAGGTTCAAAAGGTCATAATGTTCTCCCGTGTCCCTTTGGTTGATTTATTTGGCTAATGAGACGTCATATAACTGCAGCCCCACGGATTAGAGTTAAAAGCATTTTCGTTTTTTTTTTGGTTTTTATTCCCACAGTGGAGTGGAGTCCTACGGTGCAGCCTTGCAAAGCCCCATGATTATGTCGGGAACGTTCCTCACAGTATGAAACATGAGCGCAACGCCACACGCCAGCTCCCTTTATAATGAGCTGCACCGCATGTCGCTTATAGCTGCCCTGCAGAATGCAGAAAAGAGCCCGATCAAGCAGTGTGTTTTGTACACGTGCTGTTTCTCATGTAAAATCATTCCGTGTTGCAACATTTTAACCACTTTGGACCCCCAGCATTCCTATATTTCGTTTTAATTCAAAGATAGAAGGGGGTCTATAGTATAGAGCTCGGAGAATCCGGGAGACTAAATGTAGTGTTTATGTCAAGTATTTCATACAGCTGAAGTTAAAAGAAATCTAAACTATCCCTTTAAACTAAGACATGTCTAATTGACCTATAGCTAAGCCCCTCCCCAAACTGCTATGGTCCAATCGCAGCTAAGCATAACATGGGTTAGACAAACCTCTCCACCAATAGTTATAAAACGTTTAAAAAAAAAGAAATGTCACGCACATATTTTTCCAGTGCAAATGGCAGGATTTGGAAGAGATTTTGAAGAGATTTTGTTCCAAAAATGAACCAGTATTTAATGTGTAAAATCCCCAACCGTGTTGCTTGTCAAAAGAGAAACAATTGTCTGCAATGTCATTTTTGTTGGCCTTTGTTAGCCTTTATACCACAGAGAGACAACATGGGTCTGGCTTCTCCCACTGCGATGAACGTAGTCGCCTCTGTCGGGGTGGAAACCCCATATGTCAAAAAAAAAAAACACAAGTTACAATATGGACATAGGAGCTTTCTGCCTGACACCAGCGATATCCCGATCTCATTATATGGTTTGCAAGGCTGGCCTCGGATTGCAGTACCAAACCATTCAACTCATTCAACATACATGTACAGTCTGTATACATTAACAAATAGACAAAACGTTATTGTCCACTCTGTGATTTCATAAACAACTATAGAGCACCAGATTTGTTTTCATGAAAATAAAAGCAATATACTCATGACCCAAGGGGCGTGGTTTTGACACCAGACTTTTTTTTGGTACTCACTATTGGTTTCACTACTTCAATGTTATGTTTGTGGGTCCTGATTCTCTGTTTCTATAGTGATGGAATATCTGATTTTGTGGATTATGATGATATATATTTGGTATATATCATAGTTTGTCTAAATAAGAGAGTTGAGGCCGCTCTCTAACCAGTAGTTGGTTTGATGCTCTTTTAGTTTTTAAGTTTTTTATTGAAAACAAAATCTATATTTTTAATGGAACCTGACAGTGTTTTCATATGTTTAAAGTAGTTTACAAACCCCCTGCGATATTGTTTTTTAAAGAGCAGTGCCTGTGCTTCTGATAATATCATAGTGATTCCCGCCTCGCCTGGTGTTAATGTTCTTGACAATAGCAAGTGCAAATAGGCCATTGGGAAAGGAATCGACTTCATGTGCTTTTCATGTATTATATGAACATCTATCAAGACAAGGATCACATTGCATATTAAATGCCAACCAAATATTTCACTGATAGATAATGATGCTAGGCAACATGACTGCGGCTAATCTTATATAGCATGTATACTTAATTGCCTACAGTGTGTTTATCAGACTGTGGTTGAATTGATAAATTGCTCACTACAATGAGTTTGGGGGGTTACTAACATTAGAGAAATGTCTTAAATAATATTGGCGGTTTTGATAAATAATGTTTCATCTTGGGCAATTTGCTCAACTTTTTCTTGTCCTTTTATATTCAACAACCCCATTGCAAATAGCTTGGCTTGGTCCAACGACCTCAATAGAATTTCCTCGTCATCCATGAGAAACTATTTGTAGTAGATTACCTGTTTTTGTGACATTAAATACTAAAACTTGCTTATAATTGCTTAAAATCTACATTATTCTTATATTTTCTTCCTAGTCTTGATACAATTGATTGTAAAGTGGATCAAACAAGCAAAATAAGTAACAAAACGTTTTAAGTATTAAAATAGGCTACTATATGCAACCAATCAAATTACGAAACATCTTTGAATTTGGGGGGCAAAGTGTTAATTGGATATAAGGTTTCAACAATCAATGAATATTGAATATGTAATTTGTGTACATAAACGTTTCAGATGGCTGTGCCTTTGTCAAGGAGTTTTGGGGCAGTTTACTGTATTTCTACTCTACTGGATTATAGGTCATAGTTTCTTTACAAAAGCCCAAATGAGCTGTTTTTCATGCAACCTGATACATTTCAGTATAGTAAATAAAAAGGTGTGCTTTGTTGACAGAGAGATGCGCTTTTCTTTGCAGTGAATTTTATCTGTGGTTTACTCACAGACAAATGATGATTTCAGTTAAAAAGTAATTTCCTCTTTCGCACACACACACACACACACACACACACACACACACACACACACACACACACACACACACACACACACACACACACACACACACACACACACACACACACACACACACACACACACACACACACACACACACACTTGGTGTCAGTCTCTCTTTGATGTGTGCTGGAGAACAGAGCCTTTATAAATAAATAGCTTTATGCTGCAGTGAGTCATTGTGTAATGCATTCATTTTCATCTTTCTGTTTCCAAGTTTGAAAATGCTTCAATCTGTTCCCCCCCCCCCCCCCCCCCCCGGTAAAGAACTGAAGACGTCTGTTACACACAGAGGGCTTGTATTTTTAGCCTGGAAACCAGACAGGAGGGGAAAATATCCCTGGGGAGATTGGTCTGGTACTTTTGTTGCTGTGACGTTGGAATCCGTTTGTAAATAACGTCCCTTGGAAATAAACCTTCCACACCGAAGTTCCAGACCAAATATCTACTCAGTGATAGTCTGGCCATGGCAGGCTGGGTTGTATTGGCTTCCCTATTATTCTCCCTTTCAATTTCCCTTCTAAAAATGTCTTCTACATCCTGACAGTTTTCTGAAAAAGCTATGTTTCTATGTCAGTCGTTCTTCGATTTTTCAAAAATAGCAGACCTACAAGCTCGTAGCGCGCCACCGAGTGGCGCGCTACGAGCTTGAGCTATGAGCTTGTAGATCTGCTATTTTTCAATAGCTAAAGCATAACATAATGCTAACACCAAAAGGGGTTCTCGCCTAAAATGGGTTAAACTTCTTCGTGAATATAAGCACATCTCAGCCATGGGACTGTTTTGTTTCCTATATCAAAGTTCGGATCCCACATGGAACATGATTCCAATATATTATTAGCTAAGATAATGTGTAAACAAAATGTACACAAAAGGTACTGCAACTGATATGCTGTCAAACAAATATGAAGTAATTAATGTTGCAGCATCACTTGGAGGTACAGTAAGACATGTACTGTATAGGCATAAAAACCTGTGGAAGACATTGTTGAAACAATCAGCTAAATGTTGTTAGGGATCTAGGTGTCCTTATCCCTCAAATGTGGTTATGGGGGCATAGTGCACATTATCTATCTATCGCAGTCTGTTATCTGTTGCGGTCCTATTTTAATGTGGCAATTTTAAGCATCTCCTGAAAACAGCTCCATCTAAAACAATTAGCCTATACAGCTGTAATGTTTTTGGTTTCCGTTTTTACATCTAAAAGTTTCAAGAATCCACCATGGAGGTCTGTCTTTTTTTTGCCTATTTTAAACTGCCCTTTTGAGATTACAAATGGCCCAAATGCAGACCTCTAAATTGCAGGAATAACAGCCTTTGACAGAATTGATCAGTGTTCTGATCATTGATAATGTGCAGCGAGTGGGTCAGTATAGCCTACCTCTGGGACCGGTGGCGGGTTCTCTTGCGCTCCAAGTAGAACATCACGTTCAGGCTGCATTTTACTGTGTAGGCGGAGACAGTTACAACATGCACACAGCTGTAAATAATCTGGATGATATGATTGACAACTTGATTGAACTTTAAGTAATCATGGTACATTAAGATTAAGTAGTTTAATCTGTACAGAACATCTAACCAAACACACACTACATTGCAACCTATGTCAAATAGTGGTAATTTGATAGATCTTCAGGCCAGCCTGACACCCACCATCCACCCACGAGCCCATTTTAAGATAGGATTAATTCTCAATTTTTTCACTTTGGAGTTCTTGACTGCTTTGTTGCTAATTCTGCAATATGGCCACACTGGCGCTTGCAATGGAACAATGCAACATGGGAATTGCAGTAACACAGAAAGACCATAACAGACAGCAGGGCATTTTCAGCATCACTATAAAACTGTAAACTTTCCATAAACTCATAGACTAACCATAAACAAAAAGGTGATTTTGTTCCTTTAACAAGGCAAAAACATAGCTGTTTTATTCTGTACTATAGACCAGTGACCGGCTTTAGAGCACCATGTCCTGACCAGCGCCATCGCCTGCCCATTGTCACTCTGTTAGGCCTGACACACACCTTTCCATCTAGCATACAACATTGATGCATGCTAGATGTATGAGACTTACTGATGCAAGCTCCCAATGCATTTCCAATGGAAGTCTCATGGTTTGACACAACATTTTTGTTGTACGACTTTCGGCTGTGTTTCGACTGCCCCCCTCCCCCTCATACAACAACAATGTTGTGTCAAACCATGTGACTCCCATTGGAAATGAATTGCGAGCTTGCATCAGTCAATAAGTCTCATGCATCAGCTATACATCAATCTGTTGTGAAGGTGTGAGTCAGGCCTTATCACACGTCCAGCTGGTGTACAAAACAAACATGACCACAGGAGTCCAGAAGCTGACTGTCTTCAGCAGAGGGCTCTACAGAGAATAGCATTGAAGCCTAGCCCGTTGTGTTTACCACAGTTTTACTGTATGATCCGCACCTCCCATTGTCTCTCTGCAGAGCTCACACCACCAGAATGTTCCAGGGTGCGTTATTTGAACACGCATGCACCTTTCAATAGATTGTATCGTTATTATATATGGGCCTTTTGTGAGCTTGTTCACTCTCTGTGCCTCTGTTTGTATGGGTGAGCGCTGCCCGTGCTGCATACCCACAGGGTAACATAGTCTCTGAACAAGAACAAGAGCCAAAAGGAAGAAATGAGAATTAAGATGTGGAGCAAAACACAAAATCTGCTCAGTGTCCCTTTGGCAGTCTATAAACGCAAGAATCAGGACGTACCTAAATAATGTGGAAAGCATATAGTACAATTTGCTTTCTCCTCGTTTGAAGAGAATTAGGCTGCACGGAAAAACATGTCTACACTACAAAGGTAGAGGAAAATTAAGTTTCTATTTAAGCTTTTCACAGCTCTAGTTTGAGCTAAAATGAGCAGAGATTTCAAAGCCCTGACACGCTAATCCCATCTCTCTGCCATAATTTTCGAAGGTTTAAAGAATTTATAAAGATTTCATCTCCTTCGGATGAGTTACGTACGTTTGGTACGTTGCTGAAGATGCAGAAGAATTGTTTTGACCAACTGGGCCTCACACAGTTCACTTTAATTTCTGTTTACAGTTAATTACAGGCAGCATACACTTAACGCCATACGATAATAGCAACAAATTAGGCTACGTATGTCAAAATAGTTGATATAAATGCATTCAATAACATCAACTCATAGTTTAAAGGCAATACATTTTCACATCTTCAGTCAGCCTGTAATATATGTTCCATATTCTCTCCTCTGGTGGTGTTTTGATCTGCTGGATCACAGAGAACATAAGAGAGGAAAGAGGATGGCGGGCATCTTTGAAGTGACGGGTAATGGAAGACTTTTCATTCCCTAGCTCTCTGGATTGCTCCTTTGCATTCAATAATCCTTGTTTCAACTTGTCTGGTAGTTTTGTTTAAATTGAAGTCCACACGGGCAGGACGTTAGACTTTAGATATGATATTACTAGAATTGTACGTCTTATATAATCATACTGCTGCTTGCCAGTGATATGGATAACAAAAGTACTTGTGCTCTTATATGAATCCCTTCATGCTGCACAGGAGCAACAGAGGTAGAAACCTACTACAGTATTTGAGCATCCAGAGATGGGAGATGGATTATACTGTATGTGTCTGGTCTGACCGGGAAGTCCTGAATATTTCTGGGTCCAGTGACAAAATGTAGGTGGTTGAGCAAATTGTCTTTGCCAAACAGGATCTGAGCTCAATATACGGCACTATTTTTCTATATTCAGCTATTAGTGTAGATGTCCGTCCAACACAAACATTAAATTCCCATTGACAGTGAATGAAGAATATTACGTCATAGAGCAGTGGCATATCTACAATAAGGCGATTTGTCCAAATCCATTTCTGCCTGGCCAAAAAGCCAAAAAACAGACCTGAGAACTATTAGTGGACAGCGGATTGGCCGTGCCTTTCAGCCTTTGTATCCTACTGTCTGGCAGGTATATCTCTTTGAAAACCTTTAGTGCTACCCATGGGGGATGACAATTAACACATCTTGCCTGCCCAAAAGGTAATTCCTGGAAACGCCACTGTCATAGAGCCTGAGCAAATCGGCAAGTGTCGATTTCTCTCCTACACAAACATTAAATTCCCATTAACAATGAATATAGAATTTTTCATCATAGTGTCTGAGCAAATAGGCAGTGTCTATTTTATGTCATGATGATAAGAGCAGCCCTCACTTCACACGGGTGTGATTTCTTGTCCCCACAAAATGTCCGCACCGCAAACATTAAATGCATTTGACAATGAAGGGAAAATTCATGTCATCTTGTCCCCACACGTCTCATATTTGCCATCGACAATGAAAGCCAAATATGACGTAAATTTGTGGCAACAGGCACTGATTATAACTCTTCCTACTTCCAGCTAGGCCGCTTCCCTATTTCCTTCACCGATGATAATGGACCCCTAAGGGTGTTACCTTCATCGGTAACACCTGTGAAGGAAGTATAGGGGAGGTTCCCAATTAAGTTCTTTGTCAAATGGCTGCTGCAGTGCATTATAGAGCCCATTGATCTCCTGGCTCATAGAGGAATAGGTAACAGGAGTATTGTTGTCTCCACCAGGCCGAAGGCATGGGGAGAGAGTATGTTTTGCACTCCATCCCTCCTTTCCTCTGTCCGTCCGTCCGTCCGTCTGTCTGTGTGTCCGTCCGTCTGTGAACAGCTAATCTCCGGCACCGTTAACGCGGTCGATGCCACATTTTGCACACACACTCCCTAGATGCCAACGATGAACCTCTGCCCCACACTTTCCAGAACGGCCTGTTAAGCGCCACCAGGAGGCAGACTTTTGAAAAACATTTTTTTTTATATTACTCCTCCAGATTTTAGCCCAAAATCCTGCAAATCGTTACACACTATCTCTATAGTCATGTGTTCAAGACTGATCTGTCCGATATTTCATATTCCAACCTGATTGGCTAACATTGGCTTTCAAAATTTTCAGGATTGGCCCTTTTGAAACAAAAAGCCTCAAATCATGAACGCAGCGTGCAATTTACGTGAAATCTTTCACAGACTTTCCTACTAGGCTGAGGAATATATCCCACCCTTTTCACATTGGCCTGTTATAGCGCCACCAACAGGTCGAGTTTTTGCAAAACACATTTTTGGAACAAAATGCCTCAAATCATCCAATTGCCATCAATGGTGTAAGAACAAATGGCACCCTTTTCACATTGGCCTATTATAGCGCCACCAGGAGGACAACCTGACCTGTTCTGGAGACCTGTGCCCCGAGAGGCACTTTTTCTATTTTTTCTTTTTTTTTTGTCTGTATGAATCTGTTAATGTCTGTGTCCTGTCCTGTCCATAATTTGTCTCAAAAACTATCTATGGAAGGGAAGGCCAATTCTTTATGTGCACTAGATAACCGGTCATATAGAGCCTTTACACAAAGTGCTTCAAAATTGGCATTTCATACACATTCACACACTAACGCAGGAGGTAACCATGCAAGGTCTTTCTCAAGGACTCGTCGACACAAACCCAGAAGCGATAACCTTCTGATTCCCAAGCGACCGCTCAACCATAATTACGGCAACAAAGGATGAAAGATGATAAAAAAAACTGCAGAAAACTATGGTGGCTTAGTAAGGCCAAGGATCTTAGCTTTTCTGTGAGGAACGTGCAGTATGTCGGAACTATATACATTCATGAACTCTTCTCCAAGAAAGGAAAGTGTGCCAATGGAGATGAACAACCGGGCTGGTTGAGCAGCCGTTGCAGAGATGCAAAGACTCCTAAGCCCCACTACAAGCACCACGCCTAACAGGCTAACAGGTGAAACTAATTGTCAATTAGTTTCACACTAATTGTGTGAAATGATCCCATACCTGGGCTTTTGGATGAGATGTGGATGTTAAATTGATTCAGATGTACTGACAGATAACAAATAATCTTATATTAACGACTCACTTAAAATAAAATTACACGTCTCACCTCTAAAAAGGTAACTATCCCCTGTTGCAGCCCTATACTGTGCTGCTAGTGTTGACTGCAAACTTCCAGGGACAATCGAGAGGCTCCGCTACAGTATATCCGGAAATTGCGGCGCCGGAAATTGGTCCATTGCAGTGTCTTCATTCTATCTTTACATCAATCTGGCCCCTGCTGTGCAGGGTGGCTATATATATGACTGATGAGAGACGGTCCCTAGCTGACCCAGATAAAAGTCAGACAAATTAAAAACGATGAAAAACACAGAAAGAATTTAGATTACACAGAAGAAGACGACGAAGAAGAAGACGAAGAAGTTTTAGGATAATTCTACCCATAATATACCCTAGCCTACAGTATTTAAAACTATAGGGTGTGAGAAAAACAGGGAAGAGGTATATAGAAGGAAAAATGCCATGAACCGAAAACGTGACGGCCGTACCCTTATTGAGACCATGTTACGAATGTAATTGACGAACGTTTCTGTATTCCGCCCGCTGCCAGATTAAGGTTTAATGTGTTCAATGCCCTCTGTGAGCAATAAAGAATCATTAGCATTGTGAAAATCATTATGTGTCTAGACATGGGGGTAATCATGATTTCTAATGACATTTTGTGCTTGGCAAGGCGATCTCTCAGGCATCTTTTAGTATGTACAATATTATGTACAGTACACAGAATGTAGAAACAAATGTTATGTTATGTTATGTTATGTTATGTTATGTTATGTTAATGTTATATTGAATTTTTTATTTCCTTTAGAGGATAGCCCCTTGAGATGCATCATCTCAATAAAAAGGGCCATTATTAACCAGGACAATTGGATAAGACATATGTTTCCTGAACTCCCTATTATTACATTAGACCTTGCCATGTTATGTACAGGTAACTCCAAATAGGTGTATTGTTCAATAATAATAATAATAAAAGAAGGGCAGCTTATAGTAAGATAAGGAAGGATAGACAGATGTTTTACCACTAGCCTAGGCCTACAGTACATTAATATTCTACGCACTCAATTGGGATAAAACAGCATTTGTACGTAAACAAAGGTCCCATCTGTGCTGTGCTATCCTTTGTTAAACACCCAATTCTGACTGAAAGCAGGTGAAATTGGCAACCAAAATATGATTAAAAACCTGTGTGTATAAAACACTGGGCACAGTTCTGTTAAATTAGATTAACCGAGGCTCCAGGCTGTCTGGAGATCAGTATTGACTTTGACTGTATTGTTTTTGTGTTTTTTTTTTGCAATATGGCCTCTTGAGATAATGACTGCTCCATCTGTCCCACCCAGACAGTGGCCTTGTGGTTAGAGTGTCCACCCGGGGGTTCGATCTCCGGCCGGGTCATACCAAAGACTGTAAAAATGGGACCCAAATTCACCCAATGCCTCCCTGCTTGGCACTCAGCATCAATGGGTTGGATTGGGTCAAATGCGGAGAACAAATTTCACTGCGGTAACTTGTGTGACTAATCGTACGACTTTGACTTTGACCTTTCCCAGTTTAAGGAAACCTAGGGCCCTATATGCCTACTGTAATACTGCAACTAGTAGTAGACAGTAATTCCGATCTAACAGTTTACAACATGAACCTAGATTTTTTTTTGTTATTGCTGCAAAAATAATGACTTCTATTTCAGCATGCCAACGTTTCAAGAAGAGAAAGGCTATGATTTCCATAAGCTTGGAATCCCATCGATGATGTCATCGGTAGGCACTGAGGTTTCTGAAGTGTCCATAGCCCATCTCTGAGAGCATAAATGCTCATAATATTGAGCATTAATGAGGACAATATGAGGATATGAAAAAAGGTTGTGAGACGGTGTTGCGTTCCGAAAATAGCAGATCTACAAGTTCACAATGCCACGCATTGAGAGCATTGAGAGCCTGTATGTGGCACGCGCCTGGACCGCTAGGCCAGCGGTTGCTGCAGATTGAAGCAAAGTCACCAACCAGGCTGCGTCTCCACTCCTTTGTGGAGGAGTCTGTCTGTCAAATGGGACACATGCAGGGTTAAGCCACATTCCAATGCCCAAAATCTCGGCCATCTCGCTCACTTACACTCGCTCACTCCAACATGGTGGTGTTACGATGAAATTGGTTACCTGCCGAAATATGTGACCATCTTGTGTGGACTACACACAACTTACCATCATTAAATACGTTGCCTAAAAACCGCTAGATTGAACTTGTGCTAATAAACAAACCACAATGATTTACGTTCGGACACTGAGATTATGTGATTGTCAACATGATTGTCACATATTTCGGCAGGTCACCAATTTCACCGTAACACCACCATGCTGGTGTGAGTGGTTTGTGAGTTGAGGCCGAGATCTGGGGTATTGGAATTTGGACGGTGCTGCCTGCTCAAAGGACCAGGTACAGGGGTTGGAGGCAAAGGGGCTTGTGCGCAGACGGGGACTATATATATATATATATATATATATATAGGCATCATTAAATACACACACGTACAAATACACAGAGGAACCATGTAGGCATGTAACAAGACTAATTTATGCATTTCAGGTTGTGTCCAAAAATACCCGTAGAGACAAAGGCTCTTTTTGCCGAAAACCACAAACGTGCATCCGTGCCTATAGCAAGATGTGTATGCGCGTGTGCATGCATGCCATGCGCACATGCAGACACTCGGCACATCAGGAGAAACATACCCTTTTTTAGATGAACACTCGATAGGAGAGAGAGAGAGAGAAAAACACAGTTGGCTGACCTCATTAAAAATGTCTGATACGTAAAATAGCTCACCGACTCTCTGTTTTGGTTGGGAGAGACAAGCAGAGAGCGAGCAGGGGAGAGAGAGA
>NC_139715.1:17309282-17329603 GCF_964188405.1 Protomyctophum parallelum | reverse complement strand
ACCCAAGTAGTGATGTAGCTTTCAACAAAAGCTATATGTTACAAATTGACTGTTAAATAAAGTTTTGTGGGGGATTTTTTTTTTTATTCCAGCGTGTGTAACCTACATTATTGTCTAAGTGAAAGTCTTCATATTGAAATTTTGATCGCTAACGTGGTTTAGCGACTATAGTACTTCATCATCATCATCATCATTCATCGTAGCTTGTTTACAAGTCAAACGGACTTCTTGTGCAGAAACTGCCCCATCAAAATAAGAGCCACTTGTATTGATTAGTCAACACTAGTTTTATTTCTAAGTCTACCTACAGGACATTAACATCTCATTTAAGTGCCTGTCAGCATTCTCTCAATCTGAGTATCCCATCCTCAAATATTCGGTAAAACAGTGCCTATCGAGGCAACAGTCTGTCTTGAGAGACTAGCATTCTCTAGTCTAAATTATGTCTCTCAGCTGGTGTGCAAATGGCTAGGCTGTGGCAATAATAATAATTTAAAAAAAAATAACAAAAAATAACTAAAATCGTTCATTTTTTGGAACCATGAACTTTAGTTCAAAATGTTGAATTATGAACTGAATTAGTTCCTTTAAAATGTTTTAACTGTGAACTGAACTATAGTTAATAAAAAAAAGAACTTTCCCAACACTGAACACATGAATCAGCCGGCTCCTGACACCGCAAGGTACATTAATACAAGTAAATGTGAAAAAGTTGACACCAAAAGCCAGACAGAGGGCTTGTTTCCTGTTTGTTTTTTTAATAAACAATCAAACTCAGCATTTTTGCCTGCCTATTAGGCTATTTGTTTGGTGGAAACTTGATCATTAAGTTGATAAAAAATATATTTTTTAAAAGTAGTGTCCATGTAGCTAGCTACTTTTGCCATGTAGCTTATAGTGTAGCTTGCTACAAGTATCTGGGGATAGCTTCGTTGTAGTTGAGCTATATTTAATAGAGAGTAACTGGTAGTGTAGCTTACTACATTTTCCAAGTAGCTTGCCCATCACTGATAAATACAAATACTACATTCAAGCTGTTTATGATGGGATATGGGTCAACATTTCAATTACAGTGCATCCCTTGTTATTACTAGTTTTCCCTAGCGCCCCTCAAAAAGAGATAAAATAAGAACAAGAAGTGGTGGACCAATCATGGTTCTCAAACGGTTTTCATTTCAAGAGTGTCCATAACTCTGAGTCAACAAATGAAACCAAATGGACCCATTCCATTTTGCACACTCTCAGAGTTCAATCCAAGGGTGGCCCCTGGACTTTCAATCAAAGCTCGACATATTCCCAAATGTCAGGCTTCTAAGAAAAGAACAGACCCTCGGACATGTTCAATTTAATGCACACGACTACATGTGCAGCACACCATAAACACATCAAAAGAGTTGATCCTTTTTACTCCTTGTGACCTTGGCGAAAATACATGATAAAACTAAAGGAGAAAGGAAGGAGAATGGAGGGTAATAATAGGGAAAGGAGAGGAGAAAGACGGGCCATGCTGGAGGGATGGGAGAGCCAGAGAGACGGAAGAGGAAGAATGCCAGAAGGTGGAGTATATAGGGTGATGGATGACTCGCTCTGTACGGAGGATAAGCAGAAGACTAATGATATTATTCCAACCTATTCAGCCAAATGATGGGAGAGTTAGGAATCAAAATGGGCCCCTTATTACGGCCGGTCTGTAACTCATGGCACTCAATGGCACTCTTAGTTTAGTTTGGGGTCCCAGGGACAAAAATCATATAAAATGGTGAGGTCAGTCAGTGCATGCGTAATGCACACCAAGGCCATCAAAAAGTGAGACTCCCTATCCTACCCTCCATAAAACAATTGCCATAAAAGAGCACCTGTCTGCCATTTACAACAGGACCTATAGACAAGCCTACTGTTTTTCTGTAAATATACCTCCCTATCCTAGCATTGATTTCTGGTATAGTATTGTCTTGATGAAGCTAATGCTGCCTCCTCCTGGTCACAACTTCCTTGAAAAGCACGAATAAATAAGCGATTTAAACACTCGTTTGGATATATCCTTGTCGGCTAATAAACAAAAATCACACCTGTGTGAAGTGAGGGCCGCTCTTGTCGTCGTACATCCAATAAAAAAAATGAATATACTTCTTCATGATTTGTCAACTTATGTTACCAAAGGTCGCCAAGGGCACTGCACCCCCTAATGCAATGGTTCCTAAGGTGGGGGGACCCCCAGGGGTCCTTGAGGGAGTTCCAGGGGGTCCCCTACACCTAAATGATAGTTTGGAACTAAATGGACCCTTATGGGTCTGTAACTATGAGAGTGTACAAATGGATCCAAATGAACCCGTAAATTAACATTGATTTTACAATATAAATTGGGGGTCCCAGAGATAGAAATGCCATTAAATCGGGGTCCTCAGCCTAATTCATGTCAAACTGGGGGTCCTTGAAATTTAACGGGCTTCTCTTATGGTAGTCCCTGACATATCTTTTCAAATAGGGGACCGCAGGCTCATTAGTGTCGATTTGGGGGGCGGGGGGTGGACTGGGATGGGGTTTGTGGAAGGTTGGCTACTTGGCTGATAAGCAGCTATGGCAGGGAAAGGGGCACAGAGACAGAAGGAGAGATTTTGGCCTATGGGATGGGGGGAAATAATCAATCTATTTAACTCACAACGCATCAGCAACGCATTGTGAGCTCATAGATCTGCCATTTTCAGTCCACAACGCAACGGCCGTTGTAATACAGACTTGTGCCAAACGGGGGTGAGTGACACTTCTGTGAGTAGCTTGTAGCACCCAAAAGGCACTGGACTAGTTATTAGGTTCAACTGCTGGAGCTGTGGGGAGTTCTTAACCCTGTAAGACCCACCGTTGCAATAATATAACATTGCAATGCCATTGTTCATGATCTTTGCATATAAATACCCCCCAGAGGCTGAAATTCACGCAAATTAGAAATCTCTGGACACTGTGCAATTTTGAACAATTTTGAACCTTTGACGTTTTTTGTGATCATTAGAATGTCTAGAACATGTTTTATTTATTATTGTGAAAGATATCCCCCAAATGTAAATTATTAAATTATTATTATTTTAATCATTATTATAAATGTGCATAAAATTAGCTTTTTTTTTCTTTTTTTTTACATAATTCCCTCTACAAAGTCCTAGTAGTACTACAAGTAGTAGTAAGGTTGACATCTCTTTTTTGCAGGTAGAAACGTATACGGGTCTTGCAGGGTTAAATGAGACTCAGACACAAGGAGGTTAAATGTTAAATGATTGCCGGCAGTTATATTGAAAACAATAAAACAAACATACAAATATACAATATGGGAATACAAATCATTTGGTATCAATTCTAGTAGCAATTGCTTGGCCACTTTCAATTCTCACAGTTCACTGTGTCTTCCTATTTTAAGGGTGCACCCTTCTAACCTGAATCCTCAGTTATCTCCTGTAAACCTTCAACTCAAGTTTTGTTCTGTTCCAGTTAAATCACATAATCCAAATAGGACAAAACATTTAGGGTTCAGAGTTCCAAGGTCGGATAAACCAGGAGGGCATGTATCAGTGTATGTGTCAAAAGTTCCATATGGTTTCCAAAACTGTACGTAACAGAGTTACATGAATGTGTGTGCATGTGCATGCGCGTGCGCACCCTTTGTCAAGTCCTGGTTCTGCCCCTCTTCGCACCCATTGGTTGCCGTTCCGTGGTTGGACAAAAATCCTCTCTCTCCAGCCACTTATTTTAAACTTGGTGTCAGTAAAAAGGTGCAGCATGGTGACTGGGCATATCATGTTTGTTTTTAGTTTTTTCCAAAAAAATATGTTTTAGCAAATTCAACATGAACAAGGCAGAACAAGGCAGAAAGAGCCTGCTGGTTGGTCAGTCAGGGACCAATCAGAAGGCTGACAAAGGGTGACACTGCTGCTGAGTGGGGGAGTCTGCAGATTAGGCCTACCACACAGCTGTAGAGTGCAGCAGTATCTGTCCAGTGGTCACCAGAGTATGGGGGAATACTCGCTGTCGGTCAATCTCTAGATCCTGGTGGGAAGCTCGCCATCTATTGGAATGGTCAACTGAAAATCCAATAAAAAATAAAAATAAACTGACCCGTCATCAGACAGGCCGGGTCAGATAAATCTAATCAGTATCATAGTATCAACTGTCTGTTGTCAATTACGTTTTTAACCATGAAATGTGCAATACATGAACTTTTTTAAATGCATATAAATGTTTAGCCCCTTTCGGGACCCTACGTAAAACTTTTTTGATATTTTGTTTAGTTTTACGTTGGGTCCCTGCTCGCTAGTGTATTTTCGTATGGAAATTCCTAAATGCGGATGTGGAGATTCTCTCTAAAATAGGACCCGCGGCATGTGACGCCATTATTTTCCTTGAGTTATTCTGAATTCGGTAACTTTAAGTAGCTATACATCCCGGTGCGAATATCTCCTGTGGCGCGGAAGCCGTTAAGTATTTTTAATCTTTGTTTGACCGATTTGGTCGCTTTATTTCTTCTTGTTTGTTTACCGTTTATTGTACCGCCTCCCGGTGTGCGGTTGGCTTGTGAGGCTACGTCCCTGCCTCTGATCTGCTGTGTCATAGCTATAGCGCCACTAGCTAGCCAGATAGGCGGTACAATGAGGTGTCAATAAACAAGAAGAATCCAAGCTTCCAAATCGGGCAAACATATATTAAAAATACTTAACGGCTTCCGCGCCACAGGAGATATTCGCACCGGGATGTATAGCTACTTAAAGTTACCGAATTCAGAATAACTCAAGGAAAATAATGGCGTCACATGCCGCGGGGAGGCGTTTTAACATGTAAACATGAGCCAGTAAATGTTTTAATCAGGTGGCATGGACGACGAGGAACAGGACCCAATGCACTGGGTCGAACAAATGTCAGAAACTTCAGTAGCATTTGGGTTCTGCTTGGAGGGCTAATAAATGTTCAAACTGTATGCAACACTGTGCATCTTTAAACCTTTTACATACTTTCTTTCAACATTATATATTTAAGCAAAAACATCTTCACATGAATCTTGTATAAAGTGCATGGTGAAATGGATTACATCCATTTAGTAAACAAATCCTCAAAACAAACATTACAGTATTACACTCTCAAAGTGCAAAAATAATATCCCTTCATTGAAAAGAAATGAACTGTCTCACCGATTCTGCTCAGGTTGGGCATAAACAATGCAATTGCTGCCCCAGTGAATCCACAATGGTTTCTCTAAATAAACAACACCACTCATCAAAAACCAAAGTAACTTCCAATTATGTGTTACTCTTAAATTAACTTATTTATCTGGTGAGTTACCTTGCTTCGCTATGGTTTGTATTAATAATAAAACTCTTCTAGAATCACACTTTTCCTATAAGTTCGTGTTCTGTGCTCTGCTGCTGCCTGTGGCTTTTTTTCTTCAACAGCTGAACTGACTCAGTTCAATTGGGCTTGATTAGTGCACAGGGTGGCCAGACGTCCGGTTTCACGCCGGACAGTCCGGTTTTAGACCCTCACCCACCTGTCCTCCTCCTCCCACCTCAACCTCTGGCCGGACACATAATTGGCCGGTTTTGTGTGATATACAGTGCTTGTGTCATAACTGTCATTTACGTCGTCTCTGTGTTAAAATCTCCGCAGTGCTGCTCAGCTCCGCAGCTACCCAGCTAGCAAGTCATGGCGCGCCGCCGACGTGAGGCGGTCCCCGCGCGCCGCGGATCGTGTCCTCCGCCGGGCGCGTGACGCGCCGTGGGCAAGTCGTTCATGATCAGCGTGGGCCACGCGCCCCGACGCGCGTGTAGCCGGCGCCCCGCTTCTCTGCCGCGACTCGAACGTCAGCTACGGACAGCAGCAGCAGGACAGCGTGAAGCTGTCTTATGACACCCCCCCCCCCCCCATATATATTGCGACCCGCACCCCTCGATTCTCCCCCATGCTCACCTCCCTCCCACATATTTATAGAAACATAATAAAGCAGCAAATGTATACTTAATTTTGTTTCTTTATTAGGAAAAAAAAAAGTTACAATGAAAACATTTATACAGCCATGTTAAACATAAAGGCACATAAACATTAAAAAAAACATGGAAATATTTTAAAACATACAAGTTTAGAATACAGTGGTTGATTTTTATGTAATTTTGCTGAGAATGCACTTAAGGACCACACTTTGAGAACCACTGGCTCCTAAAATCTATAAAACAGTAAAACACCAACTTTCCTGAAACCACCAGGACATTGTTGGATAAGATTGTGTCCACAATTCCACAGTTTTCTGAAGAACCTATGTTTCTATATCAGTGGTTCTCAAATTATGTCATGTCAAGGACCCCAGAAATATATGAAATTGGCCGCAGACACCTATCTGAAAATATGTTGTTCCAGGGACTACCCAGAAGCAAAGAGGAGTTAAAAACGTTTGCTCTGAAATAATATATATTCAAAGATTTGCACATTTTCAGGATAAAACAAAATAGACCTACAAGCTCGTAGCGCGGTCCCTGGAACAACATATTTTCAGATTGGAGTAAATCGTTTGAACACCAATGATACAGAAACATCTAGGGTTTTCAGAAAACAGTCATACCATTTAAACACTTTAACCATCATTTTAAAAGCCGTTAGATTGTTGGCAGATTTACAAGCTCACGAGCTTGTAGATTTGCTATTTTTTTTTAAATCGTGAAAATGTGGCCCAAACCCAGTGAACGTTTTAACTCAAATCTGCGAGTCCTCGACTACAACTTCTGCTCATTGCTCAAAAGACAACAACAACAGAGCACTGAGCAGCCAGCCGAGAAGCCTGAGGCTGCAATGCATGCCGGGTAAAGCGTCCCGTGTTACTATAACTATAGTCTGCACTCTGCAGGTACATATTATCATTAATAAAAATAAATATAGCTGCAAGAAGAAGTAGAAGAATAATCCACTTAATTATATTCAATAATAGTTTAAAAAAAAATCATAATAATAATCCTACAAAATATAATATTATTATTGATTTATTTATACATAAGATGCACATCCTTGTCTGAGAGAGAGAGAGAGAGACATAACATATTGCGACCCCGCACCCCTTGATCCTCCCCCATGCTCACCTCCCTCCTACATATTTATAGAAACATAATAGACCACTGGCCTATATGAAATAATGCAGCACCATACCAATGTGAATTCAATTCAATTTTATTATAGTGTCAAGTTGTCTCAAGACACTTTACAACCAACAAAGATCCACCCAGAGCAAGCAATATTGCGACAATGGTAACGAAAAACTCCCCTTTAGGAGAGGAGAAAACGTCAGGCAGAACCCGACTCTAGGGTGGGCGGCCATCTGCCTCGACCGTGTCGGGGGGGGGGGGGGGGGTACTGTATTGACTTCAAATGTATTTTAATTAATTTAAATTACTTTAATCTTTTTTTTTTTTATACAATTATACAATTATACAATTATGTATAAGTTTGTAGTATAAGGATATAATGTAACCTTAAGAGGCAGCAGGCATTTCTCAATGCCGCAAGAATCCACTTAATTATATTCAATAATAGTTAAAAAATAATCTTAATAATAATAATCCTACAAAATATAATATTATTATTATTGATTTGTATACGATGCGCAACACATCCTTGTCTGAGAGAGAGAGAGAGAGAGAGAAAGAAAGAGAGGGGCGGGGGGGGGCAAGCCTCAGGAGAGCGTCACGAGGGCTGTAAATGCACAGATCTGTGCATCAGGAATGAAAATCTACTGAGTGACAGTGACTGACGTGAAGACCGCCTGGGGAATTCCACGCGCGCTGGGCGCCGCGCGCCCGGCGCCCGACAGCGGGAGGCGGTACCTAGCGGGGCAATGCTAGCTGGGTAGCCAGCCACACTCCCACTGTCTTAAAAAGAGAGAGGAGACGTTCGGAGTGTTGCCATGTCCGCTTAATTATAAGCGACTTTGGCCTTGTTTTATAATAGCCTACTAAGCCTAGTCAGGCTTCTTTTGGGCTTGTCTTCATAGATCATAATCATAATCATTGTGTATATTCCTGCACTATACCTGCATCGAGTGATCTTGGTACATAGAAGTTGATCTATTGAAGATTCTGACAAAGTACATAATTTTTGTTTTGATTGTATTGCTGTATTGTTGTATTGTTCTTTCTGCTTTGGCAATGTAAACGTATGTTTTCTCATGCCCTTTGAATTGAATTGAATTGAATTGGTTGCTTGTTTCTCTTCCAAAACCTGTCAACACTGCCAGTGGGATGGTCGGTTTGTTTTTTGTGGAATGTGTGTTCTCACAATCACTTTAGTATAGTTAATGCAGTTAATGCCGAAATGAAAAACTACATTTAATGAGCAATATGGAGCAAGGAACTCGACATCATAAAGAAAGGGAGGCTAAAGCACTGTGAACATACTGGCTTCATTCTATGTCCCACACCGATGACCATAAGACTGCATGTATAAAAAACCCCACAAGAAAGAGATTCAACATAAAACATATCTAAACATGAAATAAAATAAATTGATTATAAATGGAATGACCTTTGTGGTACCCTATAATTAAAAAAGGTTAATTGAATTACTGCTGGAGATGATGGTGGTGAAAATCAGGTGCGTGCAATAGTAGTAGTAGTAGTAATAATAATAATAATATCTGGGATTTTTATAGCGCTTTTCTAAACACTGTGTGTGTCTGTTTGGGGGGGGGGGGGGGGGGGGGCTGGGGAGCGAGCCCCGCAAAAGTGTCCTCCTTTCTGAGGTGTTGCAGGTGGCCCTGCAGGTACTGTAGGAGTAACCTCGCCTCACCAGGCTTTTGGTCTCTCTTCCAAAAGTGCCGTGTGAACCGGTCTGGAACAGATGATATCGTTACGTCATGTTGTAGTCATTGTTTTGTAGTCATCAGGCAGGAACAATCAAACGGATCTTCCCGCCACCGTTTTGTGTTGTTGTTGAGACGAGTCAAAAGTTCGACCGAGCAACATCTTCCAAAGGATCCAATGATCCACAGGACCAGCAGAGCTATTTCCAAAGCTCTCATTTTACTCATTTGTATCGACTTACATAAACACACAGACAAAAATGGACGAAAACTACAAAAAACATTAAGGCATAGGTGTTGTTTTTGGCAGCAAATTTAGTTTTTATAGTCTCTTGAACAGTTTTCTTTTCAGTCACTTGGAATGTCTTAGTGTTAGTCTAGTTTTAGTCGACTAAATGTCATAAGATTTTAGTCGACTAAATCTACAGTTTATTTCGTCGAACAAAATGTGTCTTGGTGGGTGGGCCTTGATGCCATCATAATTACTTTTTGATTGTTCACTTGCTGAAAATAGCAGATCTACAAGCCCACAATGCGTTGCGCCTGCGTTGTGGGCTTGTAGATCTGCTATTTTCATTTTAATTCGTATCGTTTGACAGTCATTCACTCATATGAATACAGTCTGTTTCTAGCGAAAATGTAACTAATTCAGTAGCAGTAACAATAGCGTTTTCTCTCAGTCAGTTGATTCTTCATATCCATATGAGTGAAACGGCCGGGATAGAGATAGAGAGATATACTTTATTAGTCTCCCGAGGAAGAAATTTGTCTTAGACAAAGGGCCCGCATGCAAGCGTAGCCCTAGTCCATGTCGCCACAGTGCAGATGACATGTTTATTTTCAAACAAATCCCCCTATGGGGATTACAATGCAAATAAAAAGTACATGGACCCGTGGATTTGCACCCTCTACCGATATTGACGTCAGACTTCTGTGCTCTATTGGCGAGTAGCAACGCAGCACAGTATAGCCTACAGTCGTCGTCCCCACCTGGAAGCGCGCCAGCCTCGTAACGTGCTGTCGAATTTAAGGTCTGTAACGCCGAGGAACCAGGGGTACATTTACACCGCTGCCACCAATGTAGCCACAGCCGGGAGGCCGGAACCCGGGACCCCTATTCCACAGGCACGTACGTTACCAGTCGACTAAAGAGCCATGGCCCAATGGTGCGAGTAACGCAGGACCTTATAGCCTCCAGTATAGGAAAGGTGCACAGCAAATGTATTGCCAGTCCATTGGCAGGGTTCACAGCCCTACAATGACATGAGAGAGCACAAGAAATGTCAACGACAGATCCCGTTCCTGTTGAATGATACCATAGATCGAAAAAGCGACAGTAGGAGCGTCAGTGATACTTCAAGGGCTCCCGAGCTAGTTAATTACTTCCTCTCAAATGGATTGATCGATCACTCTCCGTTTTGGTCGATACACTCCGAGGGTCGCCATTCATTCTCTCTCTCTCTCTCTCTCTCTCTCTCCACCCTGTTTTTCCCTGCATTTCTCAATGTAATGTTTCCCTTGAGCTAGCACAGTCGTCGTAATATCCGTGGAGCAACTTTGAATGGAGCCGATGATGAATGCTTGCGCGGCCTGCGTTGACTGGCAACAACAGCATGGTGTGACTGTGAAAAAGCCTTTCAGAGCTGCTGTACGTCCCCCCCACATATGGAATAAAAGACACAGTGTCTGCCTCCGCTGATAGAAAATCCATCCATAATGCTTGGAAAACGCAAAAAAAAATAAAGCACAGGCCCAGTCTGCATTTATGTCCATTTATCATAATAAAGTTACCAAGACGGCTTACAAGCCCAAAATTGGAACCAAACAAACTGCATATTGACTTTTGTACAGATGTACAGTAAGTCTTACTAACCGAGTGATTGTACAATCTGTGCTTGGATAGAAAGCAGACATTGAACGCTGTTGTTGTTGAAGCTCTGCTGGAAATCAATTTGCGTGGGGAGTTGACCTCTCATTGTTCCGTTCTTTCACTGCGTGCCTCCCTGATAGATTTTTTCCGCCCCACAGGTCATATCAGGAGAAAGGGCTTGAGGATGGAAGTGCTCATTGGTTTAACAATCCTGATGACTGCTAACAGAAACTGAACCGCTATGTGGAGGAGGCTCTATCAGGGGTAGTACGGCAGTCTGAAGTCAACATTATGCAGAAACTGGAACATCATTAGCATTTTATAAATAAAAAAATGAATAAATTGTTTCACGAGCAGAGGTAGAGACACGTTTATGTTAATGCTGTAGTCCTTTTCCACGCAAGGACAAGAAGGGTCGTCAGAATTTTAGCTTTAGGAATAAGCCTCACAAAAGAAACGCAGCATTACAGGAACTACCATGCATGCATTTTAAAACTGCATTTAATATTTAATATCATTTGACATTTATCAGTCTTTCCAACGTATTTCTAATGGTTTGAGCCACTCTGATATAACCAGTTCAAATAAATACTGCAATGTAGATGTACTCCGTTACAAGTAAAAGTCCTCTATTCAAAATGTACTCAAGTAAAAGTACAAAAGTATTGGCATAAAAATTTACTTAAAGTACTAAAAGTAAAAGTACTCATATTGCAGAATGTCCCATTTCACAAGTTCAAAATGTGTACAAAAATATTGTGAAAATAGCAGATCTACAAGCTCACAATGCATCGATTTTTATCCAAAATGTAGTGAAGTAGAAGTGAAAGTATTGGAAATTGGAAATACTCAAGTAGAATTCCTCAAAATTGTAAGTAAGTAAATGTATTTAGTTACTTTCCACCCACGTTTCTGTATTTCTGCGAGCAGAAATCGATGCTAAAAATCTCAGGGTATTTCAGTGTGAAACGCCAACTTCAGTAACATGAATCATCCCAATAATAATATACGTTTTCGGTGCAGAGCTCACAGTCTTATAGTGCTGGAAAACCAGTGAATAGGTTATCCATTAACAACACACAAGCCGCCAAGATTAAGATTGTTACTCCCACTTTGTGATGTCCACTTCCGGTCTCGCAATCAGCAACGAGAAAGTCTGATCGCGACTATTACAGCACATTGTTTTGACCAGGAATTGGAGATAAATGGGTGTGTGCGCACTTCAAGATCGCGCACACCATTGCTACTATCAGCTAATAGCAACCCAACGCTAATGTAAGTAGCATTATGATTTGATCGATAATAAGCAGTGCACTATAAAAGACCAATTGTACCATATATCTACGGCAATGGCGCTAAGCGTGGTATTAATTGTAATGCCGTACATCTACGGCGTTAAATGTGTCAAGCCTGCGTTCTATTCTACAAAATTCCTTCTAAAAAAAATATAGCAGATGTACAATCTCACAGTGTGGCACGCAGTGACGCGATGTGAGCTTGTATATCTGCAATGTTTTGAATAGCCAACGGTAAAATCTGAAATGCCAAAGATATGCGTTCCCGGTTTTAGGCAAATAAACTGTAAGGACACAGGAATATAAAATCACTCTCACAGACACTGTTCTCAAATATACATCTTTATATCAGTTAATATCCCAAACACACAAAAAAGACATGTTAAAATATATATATATATATATATATATATCTACAAATTACAGAAATCTGTATTTTTTCTTTTTTTTTAAGAAAGATCTAAATAAACATGACAGCATAATAATATTCAAGAATCCACTGATAGAAAGACTAGATTAGCAAAAACAAGATATTTAAAGCAATGTAATAAACATTAGAAAAAAAAGACTAGATTGGCCGCAAAGAATGACACATTGATAAAAAAAGTACTGTACTTTTAAGTTGTTTCACAAAGAGCATCTGAATGCAAAGCTAATAATGAAGCCTAAGTTATACTCCATCATGCGATGGTGTGGCTTGCCAAAGAGAACAGACACCCTCACATGATGGGGTATACTAATAATATTATATAAACCCAAACACAATTATTTTGTCATTTTGTTTTATGCTAACATTTTTGGAGGCAGTGTGCTAGCAATCAGATAATGCTTTGACTTTTTTTAATTGCAAACCACTGGATGTGTTGCAATTGAATGAATGAATGCTGTGCATGGTTGACAAGGATTTGCCGTCGAGGTTTTCATTTTCTTCCGAGTACTGTGCTCCATATTCTGTCACTGTCATGTTCTTCCGAGTGCTCTGACACAAATTATAATAATTATTATCATTATCACATAGCAGAGCATAAAGGTGGTGAATAATAATAACAATTTGGAGCTTGGAGGGGCCGCCACATTCACAACACTGCAAACACGTGTTGAGAATGCGTCTATTGCACCTTTAGCAGGCACAGTAACGCACACCAAAGGTGGTGAGGTGCTGACCTTCGAGAACCTCAAAAGAAGAAAAGTGTCATACACTCCATATGCAGTGATATTTGATTAGCGTTTCGGTATGTTGGCCTTCCTTTGTTAATTCTGAGGGAGGAAGGAAGGAAATGTTAACGTTAATCAAATAAATTGCTGGAGCCAGAGTGTTCAACACACTTATTTCTTCTGTTTATGTCTCTAGCACCTTTAACAGAAGTAAGACAAGACATTTGACAAGACATCAAATCTGCTCAGCACCTCAAAAAAGGTCACCGTATCGATGGAAATGCATAACTATGTAGAAATATCTCATTGTTTACTTAACAAAACATACAGTAAGTCAATGTGCCAAATCATAATCCAATTTACTTCATTCCAGCGGGTGGAAATGCACTGAATTGTGCAGGTTATTTTTGCCCGATATTTCAAAAGTCAGTTTTATGATGAAAAGTATAGTCACGAGCCTATATGCAGCATATTGATGGAGCAGACCTGTTGGCACTGGAAACGTACAACACATTTCAAAGCACACAGTAAAATCAGGAGTATATCACAGGACAGGTCCATTTGTACACTTTCCTTAAATTGAAATAACACTCTGGATTTTGGTGTGCATTTCCCCAGTGGACAAAGAAAAAATATAAACCAAGCACTGGCAAAATAAAAAATACATGTATTTACGTATTAAAATCCTATTGTAATTCAAAATATACTGTATATTCAAATATTTACAGTACATTATTAAACCTCTATTCAGTCCACCCCTCCCCCAATCCTATTCCATGTTGTGGTTTGATGTGAGCTCAACCACCTGAAATGTATTAAATAAAGCATTCCTCTAGTAGACTTAATTATAAATTACATTTAATGTAGAAAAGTCCAAACTATTCCTATCCAAAATTCAACATCCAACATTCTTTCAATATATTCTGTTTATAGGTAGAATCTAGACCTGAATTCATGGCATTATGCAGATTTGCTGCTAATAAACCCAGACCTTTGATCTTTATGTATGCATACTGTACTTGTATCTCACAGAAATTCAAGAAGTACTAGTATAGAGTACGGCATCTTGACTGGAACTTAGTGTCTAGTACCGCATTACACTTGAATTCAAGAGTTCAGAGAGAGTTCCCGCATATTGGCAGTGAAATGTATAGTTCTGACATGCCATGAATGCAGGGTATAGTATGTTATGTCCTTTTTAAGGTTGAGGGAATGCCTATGAGCTAGAGCACTCCCTAGTATTTGCACAATAAAAGGGATTTTAAATGTCTAAATCTTCCACCATTTAGTTACTGTACTGTACTGTATCTTTTACTGTAAAATGACCAGGAATGTAATTTGTTTTACCTCTGCCAACAAATGACTTACATTAGGGACATT
The DNA here is from genome assembly GCF_964188405.1 of Protomyctophum parallelum. Lineage (NCBI taxonomy): Eukaryota > Metazoa > Chordata > Actinopteri > Myctophiformes > Myctophidae > Protomyctophum > Protomyctophum parallelum. The sequence continues at coordinate 17,315,085 of NC_139715.1, read as the reverse complement.
TATCACAGAAGAAGGCTAACTATGCGAGAAGAATTTGAAGAGTTAAAAAAAAATAAAAAAAATAAAAAAAATATCGATAAAGATTTGATATAAAGTTGTAAATAGAATCTGTACATTTGAATCTCTCTTTGAATGATCGAAGAACAAGAATACATATTTTTTTCTCCACTGATGCTTATGCATATTCAGAGCAGTCTTTGTGCGAGTGCACATAAATGGCAATGTAAACTTTCACATTAAGTATAGTAAGAAAACTAAATCATGGGTCTGAAATCATTCACTACTCCATATAGTTCTATGAATGGAACATATCGTTAAAAGAAAACCTGGACACAACACGGTTCACCATGTTACTTATTTGCTGTCGCACAATTAACCACATGGACCCTAGAGTCCTATTATGGGGCAAACAATCCGCAAAAAGCAGAACTAGAAGCTCACAATGTGTCGTGACTCGCAATGCATTGTGAGCTTGGCTATATTCCTTAAAGAGATTTGGTGTCGAGGGAAAAAAGGGGATTCTGCTAAGATCAGAATGAGACGATCACCTGTGGAGAAAGAGAATCAGCCTCCAATCTTTACATCAACCCTGATGGTAACAGCCACAAGGCCAAAGTAGAAACGTTGAAAAAGCCACCTTAGCCAGCAATGTCTTTGAGGCGGAGTCTGCCACGGACTTCACATCGTCTCAAACTAGGCATGGCTACCTCTGGTCCATAGCTCTAATGCCGTTGCATTTAGAGCTATGTTACCGATGACTTCCTAGGCTCGCATGAATGCAGACCAGCCTCTCGTCTGAGTCGTCTTTAGCGTAAATAAAAAGAACGTTTTTGCTTCTCACTAATACAAAGGCGGGTTGTGTCATTAGAAAGCCTACTTTCCTTAGTGGAAGAACTCTGAGCCCCCCACCACACGTATAAAAGGTACCTTTTGGCCAAAAAGGGATTATTTTCCCACCGGTTACTCCACTGCGTAAAAGAAATCCCTTTCTGGCCAAAAAGTACCTTTTATACGTGTGGTGGGGGGCTCAGAGTGCTTCCACTAAGAAAAGTAGGCTTTCTAATGACACAACCCGCCTTTGTATTGGTGGGAAGCAAAAACGTTATTTTTATTTACGCTAAAGACGAGAGGCTGGTCTGCATTTATGCGAGCCCCGGAAGTCATCGGTAACATAGCTCTAAATGGTCAACGGCATTGCAACGGCATTAGAGCTATGGACCAGAGCTAGGGCAGGGCAGTGATTCAATTGCAGGGGACTACGGGCAACTAAAGACATGCATATTGCATATAGGTGTTTAAGTGGTTAAAATGTGCCAGATAAACATTTTCCTTTCAGCACAATGCATGATAGTGACCTGTCGTACCCTACTTTTCATGTGGGATAATACTGTGAGTACAGTATACACTTATTATGGTGTAGTAATTATCACTCTACATTCGGACACCACTACTAATGGCATGACCACTATACTGTATATTGCACTATAGGGCGTGATTTTGGACACAGCCAAGGGCTGTGGAAAATCCATTTAGGTTATTTTGCGGCTGCCATTTTGGATGCCTCCAAGTGAACATGTATTTTGGGAAGCCAAAATGCACACACACCAAAAATCAACCGGCTGAGATCAGCGACCTTGACTAATAACATCAAAGTATCAGTGCTCGTCAATATATTTTTGTACATTCATTCATGCACAACAAGTCCATATGGGCACAGAATACATTTTTATCAAACAGGGCTGCAGGGATCGGTTTACTGACAAGATCCACTCAATTCAGGAAATAACCGTATTCATTATTCCCTCCATAACGGAAACTGTCTGAAGGTTTTCAGATGCAACCCAATAAGAAACAATTAAAGAGTGAATACTTTAGAATACAGTCTATAAATGATTTGATTTGTCGTATAGCGACTGGTCTCTAGCCCTGAGTTACCAACCCCCGAAAACATTAAATTATACAAAAAAAAACAAAAAAAAAACAGCAAACTTATCATAAATATTGTTCCTATATAGATAATACGACATACGTCAATGTAATCTGTACAGTGTGTAAGGGATACAGTGATACGCGTTGAGGTGAAATTACAAGACCGATGTTGAAACTGATATAGCATTTGAAACAGATCTGGGATTCCAGTAAGGCAAGAGTCCCGCCTAAATCTTCCATGCCAAGGACCCTCTGGATGCCATCCGCCCCCCCCCATTGCAAAAAAAATGCAACAAAACAAAATCATGCGTGTCTACTGATTACAGACTCAATATAATGGGTCCTATGCGTCCTGTCGTGTGTGTGTACGTGGCCGTGGAGGTCCTAGATCCACGCCTGCCTGCCTGTCAGCGTGCCCTCCTTTGCTTTCTTCCAAAAACAATTATTTACCTCATTCTCAGCTGAGTCAAACTACGATGGCGTTTGCTGTATTGACAATCTGGTTTTGGAACTGCGTTAAAATACAAAAAACAAAAAATACTGAATGGAATTTCTATCTGGCTGTCTGAGTTCTGCTTTCTATGTCCAAAAATACAAATACCCTTTGAAAAATGGACCTGGACTCCATGAAGTATACTGTATATGCCGAGCTGCAAGAGTCTTGCAAAATAACTTGGGATCAAAGCCAACATGAAGGCAGACACGCTTGTTCATGGCGATCACACAGCATTGCTAACAACAGCAGGGAGTCCAGAGAGTGACGTTGTGGATATACATGAAAGCCAAGTTCTTGTCCAAGAGGATAACACAGTTAACTAATGAGCCCGTCTTCAACCCAATATCCTTTGTGATCAAATATGGAAAAGGAAAGAGAAAAAAAAGACGGGTAGTGCGTCCAAGGAAAGTGGCTGAACCTGGTGGAATTCATCCAAAACGTTTCTGGTTTTCCCCACCGACACTGGTGTGAACTACACTAAGATAATGGACTGTTTGATGCAACGATGCAACCTGTAGTAAAGTTGCACCAGCCTCATAATGCAAATGAAGTCCCAGCAGTTGGTTTTAACGGCCAAACTAATATTGTTTATTTAAGCTGTTTGAGTCGATAATTGATAGACCATTGACTGCTACATGTGATGTGATGACTGCTACGTGTGATGATTGATGATGATTTGGGTGTGTCTAAATAAAAAGCCTCACAAAGAGTGAGGGCATCGTCGGTGCTGTTAGTATATGTGCTCACATTGTGAGCTTATAAATCATCTATTTCCAATATAATTTAAGAATAATGTAAATGTATTTTCATAATGGTTTGTCCTTATTTCTTATAATTATAGGTAGTTATGTTATGGTTTACGGTATATTCTGTTCAATATACTGTCCCAAAACTAGTGCAACTACAGCAAAAGAACTGCTGATTGAAAGGGTACAAGGTCTGACATATGGTCCTGACTGACTTTGGCCCGAATTCAGTGGGAAACAAAAAAAATACATTTGAACATTACACAAACTCGTCTATTTTCTAAATAATTTAGATTCATTAATTTATTTTTCTAATGGTTTGTACTTATTTCTTAGGTACTTATGTTATGCTTTACAATATATTTTGTTAAATAAATGAACAATATTCAAATGAATGCAGCTTCTTAAAACATGTGTTTTGCATTCTCAATGAAATAGCTTTGGCTATACAAAGGGAGAATAGACCATCTAACAAGCTCACAATGCATCACTTACGCAACATGCTGTGAGCTTGTACAGTAGATGTCATTTCTGCTCTTTTTGAAAGTGACAACATTTGCAAAATAGGATGCCAGGTTGAAGGCGGTTAAACTGGCACAATAATATTTTGAAGATTGCAATAGTTGTGTGTAAATTATGCCTCTTTTGGTTCCTATGCGATATTTATGTTGTAGCTTGTAATAGATGAATGTAGTTGAATCTAGAATAATCTAGTTATACCTCATGGTTGGTAGAATTTGAACACGCAGGAATGTTTGTTTGCACTTTTTTTCCTTTCTCTGGACATAGAAGAAAATTGCCAACCACAATATGGTGGCCACTTGTTTAATTTTTCTGCAAGTTTTGATTTGGTTATTTGAGATTCTTGGTTCACTTATTAACTTAGCCAAGACTGGCTGCAAGCAGCACTTCCGGGGGCCACCCAGGCTCTATGCACAACAGGCCTCCTCCTTACTTCCTTCACAGGTGTTACCAATAATACTAACGAAGGAAAAGGGAGTTCCACCGCGCCTCAAGCCTGAGGTAGGCTATAGTCTGGTGCGTCTCAGAGGCAGGACTGACGAAGACAGTGGAGCATCACAGACAGTTCGAGCCCTTTTTAATTCACAGGGTGCAGGTAAACAAAATGACGATGTGTTGGTTACATCTTGACCTGACGAAGATGTAACAGACACATCAAAATTAAAAAGGGCTTCAACCATGTGATGCTCCATTGTCTTCCTTCCTAATGCTAATGGAGGCTCTGTTCCATTCTGGTAAAACAGATTCAGGGTGCTGATATACTGTGCATAATGTTTTCTCACTGGAAAGACTACCGTTACACCAGTGCGTCTCAAACCTTGGTCCAGGGACCCTCCTGGTTCCTTGAGGGGGTTACAAATAGCCCCATATATGGGTGTGTAACTCTGAGGAAGAGGAAAGAAGAGGCCCAATTTCTTTCCAAAATGGCTGCTGTGCATGAAGCCCGCTCTGAACTGACATCCAATAAAAATAAATTTAAACAGAAGGGAAATAATAATAATAATAATAATAATAACAGTAAATAAACAGTTCCAACAAACTTGAAGTTCAATGTTCCTCAGCAGGAGGGCGCTTTCTTGGCAGTGCAACGTTTTTTTCTCCCCCCCCCCCCCCCCCCCCCCAGTCTCCATCGCCTATATGTCTCACATTGACTGTCATAAATTGATTGAAATCTTTGGAATACTTTACGATATGAATTCTCTTTGACGAAGCGGTCGCACAAAGACGCCCCCCCCCTCTGCCTCCCCGGAGTCACATTCATCACGTCAACAGAGTCGATATCTGACTCGTTCCCGACGCTTTGTGCGCGTCTCGTCCACAAAGCCAACGATCCTTTTGAACGGATGGATGAATGGATAGATGGATGTGGCTGACATGATGAAGCTTAGCCATTGTCATCTGGACACATTCATCACTGTCATTGTTTTTGCTGTTGTCATCACCGCAAGTATATCATCATCATCAAATGCATCATACCGTCGCAAACAAATTACAAATTCCATTTGGCACAACGGACATTCCTGTCAGTGATATTTTGTGCAGCAAAGCAGACGACCTTTAAAATTCCACTGGGTCCCAGTTCTCATTTCATTTCATTTTTCATTTTAGCAATTTTTTTTGACATACTCTCCCCCGCAGCGCCATAATTTGTGAAGATGAGTGGAAAGAAGTGTGGATCAAAGAGGAAAGATGGTGTATATATAAAATAAAATAAAAAGAAACGCGACCGCAAAATGGCATCCGTGCATCTTAATCCTCCGCCATTAATGGGCTGCGTTCAGTGACAACATGAGCAGTGACGTTTTAACGACATCCCAGAATAAACCGACTCTCGTTACTTTTGAGTGCCGGGCTTCAGACCTCTCACTCTGCCCGCAGAAAAGGCTCCTCGGAGGGTCACCGAGGGTGGCACCCACGCATCAGAGGGTCACCGAGGGTGGCACCCACGCATCAGAGGGTCGCCAAGGGTGGCACCCACGCATCAGAGGGTCGCCGAGGGTGGCGCCCACTCATCGGCTGGTCTCACTGGGGGCGAGACATTTTCAGAGGAAGGAAGAAATTCCGACGAGCGGCCGCCTAAAACCCGTGTTTTTTTTGTCGTTTTGTTTTT